>NC_061104.1:17544814-17559814 GCF_015104395.2 Macrobrachium nipponense
CAATAAAAAAAAATTTATGTGGATTAGAAAGAGCGATTTTGAATAAAAAATTTATTTCCAGTAAAAGGCCCTATTTTAAAGAAACAATGTAATTTTGGATCTGAAAGAAGTTTTTATTTTTTATTTTTATTTATTTATTTTTTTTAGTGGAAATGCGCTTTCGAATGGAAAGTAAATTTTCCAAATTAAACCTCTTCAGATAGAAAGTATTTTGATGTATGAAAATGACAGATTTCAATGCAGAGGACATTTACGAATTGCAGAAGAGTTGATGTTCACAAAAGGGTGAAATTGTTTTCAAATGGAAACTAAAAATGGCAGTAATGTTTTTAATGGCATTATTTTGTTTAAACGGGTAAATTTTTGTTTTTAATGGCATTGTTTTTTTAAAACAGGTAAATTTTTGATGGGATGTTATTGAATGGAATAACTTTTTTTTTCGCATATCGGTAATGTTTTCCAGTAAAAAGTATTTTTTTTTTATTGAAAGGGCATTGTTAAATGGGGAGGAGGGGAGGTTTCCATTGTTGAATTGAAGGGTGTTTTCTGTTGGTGAATGACCTTTCAGGAAACATTTAAAAATGGGGTAATGTTTTTAATGGCAGTGTTTTTTTAAACAGGTAAATTTTTGATGGTAGGTTATTGAATGGAATAACGTTTTTTCTCTTCGCATATCATTGTGTTTTCCAGTAAAAAGTATTTTTTTTTTTTATTGAAAGGGCATTTATTGAATGGGGGGTCGGGGTTTCCATTGTTGAAATGAAGGGCGTTTTCTATTGGTAATGAAAAGCTATTTTCTATTGGTAATGAAAAGCTATTTTCTATTGTTGAATGGAAAGGTGTTTTCTATTGTTGAATAGAGGCATGTTTTCTTTGGTGAATGAAAAGCTATTTTCTATTGTTGAATGGAAAGGTGTTTTTATAGGTGACTGAAGAGCTATTTTCTGTTGTTGAATGGAGAGCTATTTTCTATTGTTGAATGAAAACGTGTTTCTACTGAGAGGAGTTCATGGCAAAACAAGTAGTTACTAAAACTTGAATGAGGTATAACTTAATCTCTCTCTCTCTCTCTCTCTCTCTCTCTCTCTCTCTCTCTCTCTCTCTCTCTCGTTTCTCCACTCAGTCGTTACCAAACTGCTGTCACTTGTCTCTCCTTGATGTTGACCTCCCCTTGAATTTTTATTTAAATATATTCAGTGCCAGGAACGCCATGCGCTCTGCAGACGATAAGTTATTGATTTTCTCATTTTCTGGTTATATCTTTCTGTGAACGCCTTAACATCAGTCTGCTGAAAGTGGTGTTTTAGTCAAAAGGATCCGATTGTGTGTGTCTTCCTATAAAGTCCAATGGTTTTTCTTTGTGTGTTTGTTTTTCAATATGTAAATAAATACGTGCAGTTTTCATTGACTGTGGCTCATTGAACGTTTTGTGTGTGTGTGTGTGTGTTATCCACATCGTGTTAATAGCCTTGCCTCTTACAGTAAATGTTATGCAGGTTGGTATTACATTGAAGCAAAGCTTGTGAATGTGATCACAACATCTGTCATATATATATATATATATATATATATATATATATATATATATATATATATATATATATATAACGTTGCTGAGTCCGGATTTAACTGCCGTTTCTGTCTTAAACATTACTTCATTTGGAAGCTTGAATTTCAAGTCAATAGCCCCTTTGGTCTGCTTGTTCCGTGCGAATAGGTTTCATCTGCAGAAATAGATAATAATAATAATAACAATAATTATATGAAGTGGCTAACATTGCTGTAATATTCTCTTCGGGGATTTTATGCGATTGAGCATTTGACCTATGAATGTGGTAGCGGAAGTTCATTAAACAAAAAGTTAGTTCAATTGTGAATGTGACAGCGACCTTCATCTTCATTTTCTCCAAACCACCCACCCAGCCACCTACCTACCCTCCTCCTCCTCAGGGTCAAAATACCCAGTGTTAAAAAAAAATATGCGAGAGGCGGAGTGAAATATATTTAAAGGTGTGTGTGTCCACTCAGATACTGCACGCGGTGCGAGGCGGGGTGTATCGGTGAAGGGTGGGGGGGGGGGGGGGGGGGGGGGGGTGGGGACGGAGGCAGTTCTCACCCCCCTCCGTCAAAAAAAAAGAAGTAAATAAAAAAAACAGAATCAGATGCAAATTGTTTATAACAAAAAAAAAATTCTGAATTAACTTTTTTGCGTCACGTTTGCCGTTATTATTGTAACAGGCTATTATTTTCTCTGAACTGAATGGAGCAAATTTGCAATTCTGTCAGGGGATTCTATTCAAAATTATAATGAAACTCCAAAGTAGAATACGCGGATGTTTCGGTTGCCTGGCGTGTGTCGGGTTTTGGCTGGGCTAGCATATAATACACAGCTTTATTTAATATTATATATATATATATATAAATAATATATATTATATATATATATATATATATATATATATGTTTATTTAGCATCGATGCATTTATATGAATCACGGTGATGTGATAATTATACATACTCTATATATATATATGATATATATATATATATATATATATATATATATATATAATATGTATATAATACATGGAGTATATATATAATATGCAATATATAGTACGTTTTGTTAAATTTGGGATCTTTAATAGATAGTGACCCGCCAAGGGTTTTAACTCGGCATGTATCCACCTTCGCGTCGTATTTAGTACAACCCTCTAGGGGATGACCTTCAAAACATAAACAAAAGACTGTAAATATCACAAAGATAATGTATATGTATACCTTATAAGAGTGTCTTGTTTGTGTCACTTGTTTGTGTGAGAGCGTGCGTGTATGTTACTGAATCGCGAGGTGTAGGTTCTAGATCTGACTTCGTTCCCATTCGCATATATTCCGTAGGGGGTTAGTGCCCTCAGTGCACTTCATGCGGTGCACTGCAGGCATTACTAAGGTTCTTTACAGCGTCCCTTCGGTCCCTAGTTGCAACCCATTTCATTCCTTTTCCTGTACCTCCTTTCATATTTTTTTTTCTTCCTACTTTCCACCCTCTCCTAACAATTGTTTCATAGTGCAACTGCTTTGAAGTTTTCCTCCTGTTACACCTTTTAAGCCTTTTTACTGTCAATTTTCCTTTCACCGCTGAATGACCTGAATTCTATATTCCACACATACACATACACACATATGTACATATGATATATATATATATATATATATATATATATAATATATATATATATATATATATATCTATATATATATATAGATATATATATATATATATATATATATATTATATATATATGTATATGATATATATATAGACTTATATAATGACTACGTGCGGGCAAAAGCACTACCACGCTACCGAGTACGAGATGGGCTTGATGCAGTCTCCAAAACAAAAAACACCTGAGCGCGGCAGGTATTTGAGATGGGAGGCGGCATAAACTTATATCTCTTGCGGTGGCGGGGTTGTCTAAGGCTTCACTGCCAGTCCTGGAATTGAGAGGTCGATGGTTCGCGCCTGTCGGCCGCTAATTCTGTTATCACTTAATAAATTCCCCCTCGGTTAAACATATATGAAAATATATTAATTCCGAGGTAGAGCGAATTAGATATTAAAGGACATTTGTAGCTCGATATATGTATATGAATCACGGTAATGTGATAGACTTATATATATATATATATATATATATATATATATATATATATATATATATAATATATAATATATAATATATATATATATATATATAATACACACACATACATATATATGGATGTATGTGTACTGCATTTCTTTAGTATTAATTTATTTGTATACATGATAGATTTTTTTTTACGAAAGTATGAACACTTTCACCCTTTAAATCGTCTTTGATCCATTTTGATGTGCATTTGCGTTAAATTTCCTGTCATACGGCTAATTAGAAATGATTGACCGGTGATGTCGGTAGCAATGATTTTTATTTTTTTTTTATTGATTGCCTGTCGGAATGTCAATTAAAAGTGATTAACGAGTGTTGTCAATAACTTGATTCTAGTTGTTATCTAGAACTCGCCTCTGGAACTGTATGTTATGTGCACATTGAACCATTGGGAAAATGGACGTGTAAGTGGGAAGTGTAAGTCACTGTGGTACATGTGCATGTATATCACCTATAGTGATAAGTATAAATGCGTATTATATTTACATTGTTTTGTCTTCTTAGTTATCTGGTATTAAATAAACGTTTTCGTTATTTGTTTTAGTTAAATTATCTTAGAAGAAAAGATTAAGGTGCATGCTCTAAATTGTAATAGAAATAGTTTTCTCATATTCATATAATTTCAGATAAACATCATATATACCGCTAATATTTGATTAGATCTCAATGAGTGAAAACATCATTAGACGTATATTCCGTAATGTTGTAACTTTTTATTTATTTTTTTTTTTTACACCCCATTCATGCACTGACAAAGCCGTTGTGACGTAACTTCATTGCTGGAGTGACCCTCTAGTAACGAACTTGTTATCGGTTGACATAAGTTTAAGTCGTTCTTATCTGCTTTAATTGCACTAACATTTCGTAACATTAAATTTATTTTAAAAATAACTCGGACGCCATAGAGTTGTTTTTATCAGTCCGGACTGCAAGACAACCAACCGCCTGTCCTTCTCCACTTTAAAAGCTGGTCCAGCTCTCCACTTTCAGGTGTCGTTTCTCCTTTAAAGCTTTTCATAATTCTCTTGTTTTGATGTCTTCTCTCTCTCTCTCTCTCTCTCTCTCTCTCTCTCTCTCTCTCTCTCTCTCTCTTCTGGTGTTGTTCTACAGTGTCGAGACTGTGTTGCAGTTTTTTGAATCAGAAAAAATGACAAACTGGTAAATATCTCTATCATTGTGGCGTGGGTGGGAGGTGTTAATTTACTTTTTAAAGCTTGGCAGAAATTTTCTTGTGAATATAAATTTTTTTTTGCACCATATTAGTAAGATCTTAAGCATCTAACCGAACGGTAGATCCAGAACACTGTTTTAGTGTCGTATTTGTAACGTTATCAGGAAGCATAAAATAAGTTGTGTGCCATATTGAATGATTTTAATAATCGAAATGAAAGCATGAAGATTTGTTGTGCTCTATTTGTAAGGCAGTATTAGTAATCCTATGAGAATCCTTAGGTAAACTGGTTACGAATTATGTACATTGTGGTCAGTCGAATATTGTTGGTGCTGCCAGTGGTGTCGAGAGAGAAGATAATAAGGTATTTCGTCATTTCATACACCATATCAGAGTTTGTTTGTAAAAAACAAACACCATATCAGAGGCTGATTTCCATGGGAGGGCCTCGACGAGGGTTTTTTGCAGTCTCGTGGCCTTTAGTTTTGTGAACGTAGTTTGTTGCGTTCTTATGTCCTTCAGGTTTTTCGGAAGTATGTAGTTTGTCGCATTCTTATGTCCTCCAGATTTTGCGAGAGGAAATACCTCATTCTTATGTCCTTCAGGTTTTGCAAAAGAAATTTCTCGCATTCTTATGTCCTTCAGATTTTGCGATAGGAATTACCGCATTCTTATGTCCTTCAGATTTTGCGAAAGGAATTACCTCATTCTTATGTCCTTCAGGTTTTGCGAAAGGAATTACCTTCATTTTATGTCTTATGCCAAAGAAGTCGGCATTCTTATGTCCTTCAGATTTTGCGATAGGAATTTACGGCATTCTTATGTCCTTCAGGTTTTTGCAAAGAAGGTTTCTCGCTTCTTATGTCCTTCAGATTTTGCGAAAGGAATTACCTCATTCTTATGTCCTTCAGGTTTTGCGAAAGGAATTACCTCATTCTTATGTCCTTCAGGTTTTGCAAAAGAAGTTTCTCGCATTCTTATGTCCTTCAGATTTTGCGATAGGAATTACCGCATCTTTATTGTCCTTTCAGATTTGCGAAAGGAAATCCTTCATTCTTTGTCCTTCAGGTTTTGCGAAAGGAATTTACCTCATTCTTATGTTCCTTTCAGGTTTTTGCAAAAGAAGTTTTCTCGCATTCTTAAATGCCTTCAGATGCGTAGGAATTTTAACCGCATTCTATGCCTTCAGGTTTTGCAAAAGAAGTTTCTCGCATTCTTATGTCCTTCAGATTTTGCGATAGGAATTACCGCATTCTTATGTCCTTCAGGTTTTGCAAAAGAAGTTTCTCGCATTCTTATGTCCTTCAGATTTTGCGATAGGAATTACCGCATTCTTATGTCCTTCAGATTTTGCTTAAAGAAACTTACCTCAATTCTTATTTGGTTTTCCTTCAAGGTGTTTTGGCGAGGAATTCCTCATTCTTATGTCCTTCAGTTTTGCGAAAGGAATTACCCCATTCTTATGTCCTTCAGGATTTTACCTCATTCTTATGTCCTTCAAAGTTTTGCGAAAGGAATACTCAATTCTTATGTCCTTCAAATTTTGGCGAAAGGAATTACCTCATTCTTATGTCCTTCAGGTTTTGCAAAAGAAGTTTCTCGCATTCTTATGTCCTTCAGGTTTTGCAAAAGAAGTTTCTCGCATTCTTATGTCCTTCAGATTTTGCGATAGGAATTACCGCATTCTTATGTCCTTCAGATTTTGCGAAAGGAATTACCTCATTCTTATGTCCTTCAGATTTTGCGAAGATAGTTTCTCACAATCTT
The DNA here is from genome assembly GCF_015104395.2 of Macrobrachium nipponense. Taxonomy (NCBI): domain Eukaryota; kingdom Metazoa; phylum Arthropoda; class Malacostraca; order Decapoda; family Palaemonidae; genus Macrobrachium; species Macrobrachium nipponense. Next base: position 17,551,467 of record NC_061104.1, read on the forward strand.
GCGTCCTTCAGATTTTGCAGGAGTTTGTGACAGTCTTGTGCCTGCCCTTCAGATTTTGCGAAAGTATAGCTGGTTCACTTTAGGTAGATTCTTGGATGAGCTCTATTCTTACGAGACGTTTGTTTGGCGGCTGCTGATTGGCTGGTACCGGGAGGTAGGCAGCTCCCAGCCAATCAGCGACCGCCAAACTAACGTCTCGTAGGCATAGGGCTCATCCAAGAATCTACCTTAAGTGAACCAGTTATAGTTTGTGACCCTCAGATTTTGAGAAAGGAGTTTCTCGCATTCATGTGTCCTTCAGATTTTGCAGGAGTTTACCGGAACGTTGTGCCTTCAGATTTTGGGAAGGGAGTGTCTCGCATTCTTATGTCCTTCAAAACCTTCCATGTTGTCCTGGCCAAGTAAATAACTGTCTATTTCAGTGATTCTTTTTCTGTGTCGGCGCTTTATTCACAATGACGACACAATCCTGTCTTTTTAATTTTAGATTGATCACACGTGTTAGAACGTGATTTGACATTCCAGGTGATTCCATCGTTGATTGCTACTGTGAAAATGTTCGTGCTTGGCATCTTTTGAACCTCGTTATTACTCCACGGATTCATTTAGAATTTATTTCGTGACTGATTGAAACGACTTAGAGAGAGAGAGAGAGAGAGAGAGAGTTTGTGTGTTTTGAAATTCAGTAGACTGCAGCCAATATAATGCTTTAGAACACTGGCCTAAATTAATTTGTAACCAAAGTTGTATCAGCATCGATTCACGAGTGAATAATCTTTATTTGAAATTTATGCAACTGAAAGAGGTCTGATTAAAACCTTTTGTTGTGCGTGTACCTCAATAAGCAGGCTTTGTATTTTTTTACCCTTCTTTTTTTTCTTTTTCTTTGACTCGTAGCAATCCCCGATGTTCTGTTAATAAATATATATATATATATATATATAATATATAGATATATATCTATATATATATATTATATATATATATATATTTGTATATATATATGTATGTATGTATATACATATATAGAGAGTATATTTATGTGTGTGTTTGTGTATTCTACACCTCATCTTCTTCCAATCTTCCGTGGCTTTGGGATTACTTAATCATACCTTCTAGCTAATTAGGTGATATATTTATCACTAATGGTGTTCGAATTGGAATAATATCGTTCAAACTCGGCTGAAGCTTGAAATAAAAGTCATGCATAAATTCTAAAGAGCATTGAGCACATAAGGTATATAATTTGCACGAAATCCTTGTATTTTGTTGCTCCCCTAGAAACGCCATACAATTAAATTCCGGGCGGCTCTTTATCGGAAACGTATTCAGACCGAGTTGAATTAAGTCGTAGGTTGTGATCCAAGACTATCGCGTTTCCCAGCGGTCGTGGTTTTAATAATTTGATTGACAGGTTTACCGTTTGTAAATACGATGGGCGCTCTCGGGCATAACCGTTTCCGGGTTGACTGCAACTGGCAATATCAAGATTCATTGTTGGCCTGCTTTTGTGAATGTGGATTTCCATTCGAAGGTGTATTATTAAGGCTTAAGGCTTAATGTTTTTCCTTATTGCTGAGGAATAAGGCTTAATGTTTTTCCTTATTATTGAGGAATAAGGCTTAATGTTTTTCCTTATTATTGAGGCATAAGGCTTAATGTTTTTCCTTATTGCTGGGGAATAAGGCTTAATGTTTTTCCTTATTATTGAGGAATAAGGCTTAATGTTTTTCCTTATTATTGAGGCATAAGGCTTAATGTTTTTCCTTATTATTGAGGAATAAGGCTTAATGTTTTTCCTTATTATTGAGGTATAAGGCTTAATGCTTTTCCTTATTATTGAGGCATAAGGCTTAATGTTTTTCCTAATTATTGAGGAATAAGGCTTAATGTTTTTCCTTATTATTGAGGAATAAGGCTTAATGTTTTTCCTTATTATTGAGGCATAAGGCTTCATGTTTTCCCTTATTATTGAGGAATAAGGCTTAATGTTTTTCCTTATTATTGAGGAATAAGGCTTAATGTTTTTCCTTATTATTGAGGAATAAGGCTTAATGTTTTTCCTTATTATTTAGGAATAAGGCTTAATGTTTTTCTTTATTATTAAGGCTTAAGGCTTAGTGTTTTTCCTTATTATTGAGGAGTAAGGCTTAATGTTTTTCCTTATTATTGAGGAATAAGGCTTAATGTTTTTCCTTATTATTGAGGAATAAGGCTTAATGTTTTTCCTTATTATTGAGGCATAAGGCTTAATGTTTTTCCTTATTATTGAGGCATAAGGCTAATGTTTTTTTCTTAATTATTGAGGCCCGTTTTTAAGGACCTTAATTGGTTTTTCCTTAATTATTGAGGAATAAGGGCTTAATGTTTTTTTCCCCTTAATTATTGGGCGTTAAGGCCCTTAATTGGTTTTTCGCCTTATTATTGAGGCATAAGGCTTAATGTTTTTCCTTATTATTGAGGAATAAGGCTTAATGTTTTTCCTTATTATTGAGGCATAAGGCTTAATGTTTTTCCTTGTTATTGAGGAATAAGGCTTAATGTTTTTCCTTATTATGAAGGCATAAGGCTTAATGTTTTTCCTTATTATTGAGGCATAAGGCTTAATGTTTTTCCTTATTATTGAGGCACAAGGCTTAATGTTTTTCCTTATTATTGAGGAATAAGGCTTAATGTTTCTATTATTGAGGAATAAGGGCCTTAATGTTTTTCCTTATTATTGAGGAATAAGGCTTAATGTTTTTCCTTATTATTGGGAAGGAATAAGGCTAATGGTTTTTAACTATTATGAGGAATAAGGCTTAATGTTTTTCCTTATTATGAGGAATAAGGCTTATGTTTTTCCTATATTGAAGGAAATAAGGCTTAATGTTTTTCCTACTTAATACTTGGGAGGAACTTTTTATTGGAGGAATAAGGCTTATGCCTTTTCCTTATATTGAAGGAAATTTTTAAGGCTTAATGTTTCCTTTATTATTGAAGGAATAAAGGCTTAATGTTTCTTCTTATGAGGAATAAGGCTTAATGTTTTTTTTTCCTTATGTGAGGAATAAGGCTTAAGGTTTTTCATTATTATTGAGGAATTTTTTAAGGCTTAATTGTTTTCCTTATTATTGAGGAATAAGGCTTAATGCTTTTCCTCTTATATGGAAGAATAAGCTTAATGCTTTTCCTTATTAGAAGGAATAAGGCTAATGTTTTTCCTTATTATTGAGAAGACGCTTAATGTTTTCCTTATTATGAAGAATAGCGCTTAAGTTTTTCCTATTATTGAGCGATGAGGCCTAATGTTTTTCCTCTGGCTTAATGTGGATGTTTTATTGTTTTTTTTATTGAGGAATAAGGCTTAATGTTTTTCCTTATTATTGAGGAATAAGGCTTAATGTTTTTCCTTGCTTAAAGTGGACATGTTTTTCATGCTCGCTATGAACTGCAGTAGAAATTACAATCAGAAATTATTTGTCCCTTACCTTTAGTAAAAATTAACTCGTAGTTGAACCAGACCACTGAGCTGATTAAGCTCCCCCTAGGGCTGGCCTGAAGGATTAGATATTTTTACGTGGCTAGGGTTACTTAGCAACACGACCTACAGCTTATTGTGGGATCCGAACCACATTATACCGGGAAATGAATTTATAATCTCCAGAAATAAATGCCTCTGGTTCCGCGTTGGCTGAGCGGAGAGCGAACTCGCTTTACCAGATCGATAGGCGAGCACGCAACCCACTCGTCCAATGTGGAACTCCTGCCTTTAGTATACCCTAGGTGTTTGTGTGTATATATATGCGTGCATGTATGTATATATAATGGAGAGAGAGAGAGAGAGATTATTCGAATGCACTACGACCTCAACGTTGCATGATATGGTAATATTTAGATTAATGTTTCTCAGGTTAATTAAATTTATATGGTTAGTGAATGCTTCTTTTTAACCGCATGCTTAATTTTTTTTTAACACCGAATTGTAGAACAAGACACAGTTAGCATTGGACAAGAGAGAGAGAGAGAGGGAGAGAGAGAGAGGCAAGCGATGTGAAAGTACGGGGCCGAATGGAAAGTGATGGAGAATATATATTTAAGAGGTTGAGTTCGCAGAGAGATTTGAAATGTTACATCTTTTTAAAGGCCTGTGCCACTTTGAGAGAGAGAGAGAGAGAGAGAGAGAGCCGACAGTTCGAGTTCATAGAAAGCAAAATTGTAGTTTTTATGGCTTCAAAATGTTAACAGCGTTTCCTAAAATTTTATTTGCTAGAGAAAGACAGAGACAGGGTGACAGAGATTTTGAAAGTTATTGATTCTGGAATAAAGGAAATGAAAAAGTGGACATGTAGATTTTATGGGTTCGAAAAATTAACATCTTTTCTTGAAAGTGGGTGTCACATACAGAAAGAGAGAGAGAGAGAGAGAGAGAGAGAGAGAGAGAGAGAGAGAGAGAGAGAGAGAGAGAGAGAGAAAATCCTCATTCTCATGAGTCGAGAGCATCTCAACTTTAGCCTGAAACCCCATGAACCATATTGGTGGAAAATGACAACAATATATTTACTCTTAACGAGACCGTTTATTTTTTCATTGATTGTCTCGCTACGTCATCCTTGAAGAGTCATGAAATCCATTGCTCTCTGTCCCTCTCCCGAAAGCAGTTCGATTACCAATTTACAACGCTTAATTCATCCTAATTCCTTTATTTTTAATCCTTTTCTGAGTTGGGGTTAGGATGTATATGGTTTTAATTATTTTTAAGGATATACCTATTCGCGTATAGGGTTAAAATTTTGAACGTTAATAATTAATCGTTTTTGAAAATACACTATACCAATTCGTGTTGTGAATTACATTTTTTATTTTAAATAGTGTTTCGTAATCAGAATTAATTATAAGTATGACTTTTTATCCAGTGACGTATTTTATCCTTTTATTTTATGTGGAAATGTGCTGTACATATGTACAAAGTCAAATTTCATTATAAATGTAAAGAAATCAATAATATATTTTTTGAAAATTTATTTTAACAATTATTGTATGATTTTTTAAAAATTCATTTTCAGTAATCACGGGGCATGTTAAGTAAAAGTATTACGTGCTGCTGAGTTGCTCTGTACATATGTACTAAATGTACTAAACCAAACTGTCGTAAATAAAGATATTTCATGATATTTTTTTTAATTAACTAATTGATATACTTTCCATTCCTTTCACCTTTAGAAAGCAGTTCGAATACCAATTTGTTAGCTTTGTATATTTAATATAGTTAGTTCACAATTAATGTAAAACGAATTGCTTCATCTTATGTTTTTACTCTTACCTGTTTCAGAGCTGAGAAGATGGTTTATTAGATTATTGCAATTTATTTTACCTTCATAAGAATCACTAGAATGAAAAGACGTTAAGTGAAGTAATTTTGTTTTAATCTCGAGTGAACAGATATGCGCATATTTCAGCACATGTATTTAGGTGTAATGAAGATGAAAAGGAGGAAAATTTAATTAAATCAACATTCTTTTTTCCCGAAAGATGTTTCTCGCCTAACGTACTTTGTCTTTGAATTTTTCCCCTGATAAAATATGAATGAAGGCAAAAACTACCTTGTTTTGAGTCATTCATTTTTTATTAACATATTGTAGGAATATACTTTCCGATATATTCTCAGAGATTTATAAGAATATGTAATGATACTTAATCATTTGATAATAATAATGTCTACCTCAGATTTATTGAACGCCAGATGAAGTTAAAAAATATTTTTTTTTATTATATATTGAAAAATGTTACAATTTTAATCTGTGAATGATAAACTATATCGAGAGAGAGAGAGAGAGAGAGAGAGAGAGAGAGAGAGAGAGAGAGAGAGAGAGCATACACTCAGCTATGCAGGCGTTTAATTCCTGTTTAGGCTTGGATGAAAAGTAGAAGATATTCAATATTATTCATATTCAAATATCGTTCTTTGTTTATTGGTGTTACTGCATATTGAAAAATCATCCATATTCGTAACATTTTTATGCATAGGATATTTTATAGCATATTTTAACTTATGCTTTCATATATATATATATATATATATATATATATATATATATATATATATATATATATATATATACTACATATATATATACATATATATAGGTCATATCACATTTCCGTGATTCATATACATATATCGAGCTACAATGTCCTTTAATATCTAATTCGCTCTACCTCGGAATTAATATATTTTAATATAGTATATATGCTTAACCAAAGGGGAATTTTTCTCGATAATAGACTTGCCTGGACCGGGGCGCGAACCCATGGAGCCTTTCAAATCCAGGGAACGTCAGTGAAGCTTTTCCCTACTACACCAACGGTGGTGTAGTAGGTAAAAGCTTCACTGACGTTCCTGGATTTGAAAGGCTCCATGGGTTCGCGCCCCGGTCCAGGCAAGTCTATTATCGAGAAAAAAATTCCCCTTCGGTTAAGCATATATGAAGATATATTAATTCCGAGGTAGAGCAAATTAGATATTAAAGGACATTGTAGCTCGATATATATACATATATATATATTATTATATATTGCTACTTTCAAAATGCATGTTTCCCCTCTTTGAAATGTCATGTAACATTTTTTCAGATTCCTAGATAGCTTAGAATAGGATGTTTTAAAATGTGTGTTCAGATTTCGCATTACATTATGTTGTTAAAGAATATATATATAACGTAAAAAGAGAGAGATCTCCGTTTGCTTCCCTAATCTGTCAATACGTGTGATAGCGAGCGAGCTGGAGTCTTGCGTTGTTATCAAAACATGTCAATCTTAATTATCGCTTAGACTCCGTTTCGATCGGGTACGTGTCTTTCTTTTTTTTAACAAACTCGTCTTGTACGCGTATGTCTTTGTCAAGTCCCACGTGGGAATTGCTCATTTTATTTATGAAGATTGCATCAGATTTCAAAGCTACTGGAAGCATTCGTGACAAGAACGTTTTGTATCATATCTGCCCTCTCCAGTTTCCGTAAAGGAAGAAAATTTCATTTTACTCTATCTTAGGACCTCGAGGCAGTCAGATCTCTCTCTCTCGCTCTCTCTCTCTCTCTCTCTCTCGACATTGAGATTATATTAACGTAACGTACATTGGTCACTCGTAACTTGTGAGAATTTCATATTTGATATTTCTTAGAGTTTATTTAGTATTATTTAGTTTCTTTTGTGGAATCTGAACAAACATTTTGTAACGGAGCCTGGTTTTTGTAAAAGTGTAATATACAAGCTGCAGTAAGAGAGAAAGAAGTTGGTATACCAAAAAGGTAAAGTGTTATATTTTTATTAGTTGCAACTAATAACGGTTAGGAACTGTGTTTAACTAGTAACTAAAAGTTAATCAGAAAAGTGTTTGGTTAACTAATAACTAATAACGGATAGGAATTGTGTTTAACTAATAATTGATAGGAACTGTGGTTAACTAATAACAGATGGTTGTGAAGGTTTGGTAAAAACTGTTGGTTACAGTGTTTTTGAGTGAAAAAGATTTACACTTTTACACATTGCTATTTGTTGTGTTTGTGTCTGTTCCATTGTTTGTGCACTTATTCATTTTCTTATTGAAGTGTGTCTTTTTGTTTTATATTTTCATTTGCATTCACAATTTAATTGACTTAGTTATTTTCATTGCTTAATCATTGCACATTTAATTAAATTTAACACTTGTGAATTAATTTGCATTTACTTAGAATTCTTTTCAAGTTTTATTGTTGTTTAGCACTTGTGAATTAATTTCAAATTTTCAATTATTGCCTAACACTTTTGAATTTCAATTGAATTAATTTTCTTGAATTTTGTGACAAATTAATTTTGATTTAATTTTACTTAATTTGATTCAAGAATTAATTAAACTTTACTTTGTTTTCGAGTAACAGTAATTTTCCCTGATATTGTGAATTTCACTTATAAATTTTGAATTTAATAATAAATTTTTGTATTTAAAATTTTTATGAGTGTTTTCTTTATCTTACACCAGTATAAGTATACTTGATTATGATTATATTTATGTTAGGTAAAAACCTAGAGTGGTAATTGATTTGCTTTCCTTCAATTTATTTGAAGTGACTTAGAACCAGGGAAGTACTTAGACTTCTGAAATCAGGGAATTACTTAGACTTTTAAAGTTGTAGATGGAGTGATGCCCTTTGATTAATTTGATTACTTACAAGATTACCTCACACCTGTTTTGATGAATTTAGTCTGATTTTCTGCAATACTGGTAAGTGTTAAGGGATCAATGTTGCCTTTAGAGTATTCAGTCATTTAAACGTGTTATGAGGGTTCAGGTATCTGGCTTTTTGTGAGGTAATGTTTGATGCATGGTAACC
>NC_061104.1:17564814-17594814 GCF_015104395.2 Macrobrachium nipponense
TCTCTCTCTCTCTCTCTCTCTCTCTCTCTCTCTCTCTCTCACTCACTTTTTATCTTTTGTATTTTTCTTAGGATGCTTAGTATAACGTAACAATTTATACGCAGTGAATGCAATTTAGACTTCTTGTTCTCCTGATAATCTTTTATAACCAGAGGAATGATTAGCAGTTGTTATTAAATAAAATGTTATTAATAACGAATTTCAAAGTATGTGTCCATTCTCCTGTCAGGAATAGTACATGTTGTGGTTAGTCGCCTCAAAATTCATATGTATACTAACCATAATCTCGTTGTAAGTCCAGCATAGTCTCTCTCTCTCTCTCTCTCTCTCTCTCTCTCTCTCTCTCTCTCTCTCTCGGACAACAAAGGTCCAGCTCGCGCAAGTGATAGAGTTCGTTAACGCGAGATTGTGGTTGACAAAGGATTAACAGCTTTTGAATTTGAGGCTCCTTTGCGTCCAGTTAGTTCGGAATTGCATTGCTAGGATTGGTGCTCATTTATTTACTTATTTTTTTTTATTTAGTAATTTATTTCATTACTTAAATAATCCATTTATGTCACACGTTTTTTATTTATTTGTTTGTCACCTTTTTCATAATGTGTATTTATTTATTTATGTCACGAGTTATACTTGAATTTTTTTGTATATATATATATATATATATATATATATATATATATATATATATATATATATATATATATATATATATCCTTCCTTATAGGCAAAAAATACTGCCCTTAACCAACCGAGAAATAGACTGTAACGAACCTGGGATAAAGAAGGTAAGGGGAAAGTTCCAAATCTAGGACAGGTTCACAGGAATCCTCATGCCTGGAGCATATATAACTAGATCTTTCAGAATGAAGAGCCCGTGCTGACAGAAGGCCAGCTATAATTTGCATATAAAACATGGAACCATCACGATGCACAATTCGATTCACCACAGAATTGGAAAGTCTAGATTTATGTTTAATTAACTTATCAGGCTGTTGCTTGAAGTCTGTAGGAGTTTGAAAGTCTGTAGAAGTTTGAAAGTCTGTAGGAGTTTGAAAGTCTGTAGGAGTTTGAAAGTCTGTAGAAGTTTGAAAGTCTGTAGGAGTTTGAAAGTCTGTAGGAGTTTGAAAGTCTGTGGAAGTTTGAAAGTCTGTAGGAGTTTGAAAGTCTGTAGGAGTTTGAAAGTCTGTAGGAGTTTGAAAGTCTGTAGAAGTTTGAAAGTCTGTAGGAGTTTGAAGGTCTGTAGGAGTTTGAAAGGCTGTAGGAGTTTGAAAGTCTATAGGAGTTTGAAAGGCTGTAGGAGTTTGAAAGTCTGTACGAGTTTGAAAGTCTGTAGGAGTTTGAAAGGCTATAGGAGTTTGAAAGTCTGTAGGAGTTTGAAAGGCTGTAGGAGTTTGATAGGCTGTAGGAGTTTGAAAGGCTATAGGAGTTTGAAAGTCTGTAGGAGTTTGAAAGGCTGTAGGAGTTTGAAAGGCTGTAGGAGTTTGAAAGTCTGTAGGATTTGAAAGGTCTGTAGAGTTTGAAAGCTGAGGAGTTTTGAAAGTCTGTAGGAGTTTGAAAGGCTGTAGGAGTTTGAAAGTCTGTAGGAGTTTGAAAGGCTGTAGGAGTTTGAAAGGCTGTAGGAGTTTGAAAGGCTGCAGGAGTTTGAAATTCTGTAGGAGTTTGAAAGACTGTAGGAGTTTGAAAGTCTGTAGGAGTTTGAAAGGCTGCAGGAGTTTGAAAGGCTGTAGGAGTTTGAAAGTCTGTAGGAGTTTGAAAGTCTGTAGGAGTTTGAAAAGGGCGTAAGTCTGTAGGAGTTTGAAAGCTGTTGGAAGCTGTAGGAGTTTGAAAGTCTGTAGGAGTTTGAAAGTCTGTAGGAGTTTGAAAGTCTGTAGGAGTTTGAAAGGCTGTAGGAGTTTGAAAGTCTGCAGGAGTTTGAATGTCCGTAGGAGTTTGAAAGTCCGTAGGAGTTTGAAAGTCTGTAGGAGTTTGAAAGTCCGTAGGAGTTTGAAAGGCTGTAGGAGTTTGAAAGGCTGTAGGAGTTTGAAAGTCTGTAGGAGTTTGAAAGGCTGTAGGAATTTGAAAGGCTGTAGGAGTTTGAAAGTCTGTAGGAGTTTGAAAGGCTGTAGGAGTTTGAAAGTCTGTAGGAGTTTGGTTCTGAAGTCGTCTCGTTAATGAGTTGGGCCGCCAATTGATGTACCTGAATTGCAGTCATTCGTTTAGTTGATGAGGTATCAACTCCTTTATTTTATGTTCATTGATTTGTATCAATTTTTTTTTTATCTGTTACGTATAGACATCATGTTGTCTTTTTCATCTTGCTCTGATTAAAAGAAAAAATTGAAGCTTTTTAATATTACTGTATATAAATTCCATTCTTCTTTATATATATATATATATATATATATATATATATATATATATATTTTTATATATATATATATATATATCGATATAGATATATCCTTCTATTTTCTTATAGAGATATATATACTATATATATATATATATATATATATATATATATATATATATATATATATATACGTTATATATATATATACGTATATATATATAATATATATATATATATATATATATATATATATATATATATAAACATATATATAATGTCAGATATAGACATCATGTTGTCTTTTCCATCTTGCTCTGATTGAGAGAGAAAAATCAGAAGCTTTCCAGTATTACTTTTATATTCAGATTAATTCCCATATACTTTCATTTCCAGTTAAACAATATTTAACTTCATGTCATCATTTTACTCTTTTGTTAATGTGGACATTCTTATTTCCCAGTATTATTGATAGCACTTGTGTATTCAGGGTTCCCTCAATATCCCACAATAAAATGGTCATTTTACTCCAATGATCTGCAGTGGCAGAATTTATCCCAAAACAATATTCTGGGAAATACATGAACCCACTCTCGGGCGAAATTTGAAGTGGTAGGGCGGGGTAGTTATGGAGTCCTTAGTGGTCCCTTTGAAGGCTTTTTGAATTCGAGGGTTATGGTAATTGGGCACGGGAGTGGAAGGGAAGTGAAACATAGAAACAGAGGACGTGAAATAAATGAGATATCGTGGATGGAGAAGCGGTAAATAACGGGGGAATAGCAGTCCTTATTGGGGCGTTATTAATCAAATATAATTACGATGCTGGGTCGTGTAAGGTTGAATTAGGTCAAGTTGCCAACAGAGATTAAGAGCGCAAATCCTAGAAATAGTCATGAAATTCGGTTTGTAATTGGTTAGTCCTTTTTTATTCAATTTGTTCAAATTTGTGTATTTTGGCTGCTTCTGTTCTACTTGTCTGGGTATTGGCAATAAATTTTTCTAACTTTCCCTTACATTTTACGCACATATTCAGTATTTTGCTTTCCTCTCGTGTGGTGTCTGGGTATTTGAGCTTTTACACAACTCAGTGTTCTGAATGGATATGTATATAATATATATATATATATATATATATATATATATAATATATATATATATATATACATATATATATATATATATATATATATATATATATATGTGTGTGTGTGTGTGTGTGTGTGTGTATGTGTGTGTATGTATGTATGTATGTAAATATGTATATATTGATAAAATGAGAATAATACGGATATATCTTTATGCATGACAGTAGGCACGGATAGGGAGGGAAACGGTTTCAATGATGCATGCATTTTTTTTCTTCAAAACCTAAAGAACACATTTCATTGGGAGATACTTTATTAACATCGGCCTAATCCTTCCAGCACTCCTATACGCCACCTCCGCTCTCTTCTCCATCTCAGGCGACTAGATCCGACTTCTCACTACGAACTCCATCTCGTGAAAGCATCACTAATGATAACGGTTATTTTGAAATTCCCCGCACCGATAACGGACGCCTTAAAATGCATGTTTATAAAATATTTTCTGTTCAAAGAAACTTTATCTTTCATTCCACAAAATATGTGCATACACTCGGGTTACACACTGTAGCCGTCAAAGAGCAACCCTTGATTAAAGCAGTAGGTTTTTCTTGAAAAAAAAAACAAAAAAAACATATGAAATAGACTTAAACGAGAACGTCACCTTTCATATTTCTTATCCTTTCATCTACTTATAATATGCTTATGGTAGTAGGTCTAGTAGTCATACATGTGAAACTAATTTGAATTAATATCTATTTAGAAGAAATGAATAGCTACAGAAAGATCAACCTAAGAAAGCTTTAAGAAAAGTAAGCCTTTCTAAATGTATTCGTCAGTTTTGACTCCCACAGCTTTCCAAGGTGTCCAAATGAAACAGGATGATACGCAAGGAATTCGATAAAATATAAGACTGAGTTATATTCGTTTGATTTTTTATGATTGCTTTTTTTACTTTGAATAGCTAGGTCTGAGTTAATTATGTTAAGCAATTATGAAAAGGATAAGAAAGGCGAACATGGCTAATAAAACAAGAATAACGGGAATAGTCAAATAAAGCAGATTAATATATATATATATATATATTATATATATATATATATATATATATATATGTCGCGATTTAAATATTCATTAATATTACGTATCCGATAGAGTATGCTGCTGAAAATAGACCTAGACTAATCAAGTGGGAATATCAGAGGTCCAATTTAGGCCCACTAAATGTGTCATGCAAATTATTTTATTGATCAAAGGACAAAATTAGTTTAACTAAACATCATTTTCAAAGAATGTTAACGCCTTGATGTATTATTTATCGTCTGTAGGAGACGAAATGTCAACACCCCAGTGCAGTACGATACGTTGAGTCAAGAATCGAGCGGCAGTAAAGCCAACTTCAAAATCTTCGGTATGCTGTCACGAAGCTAGAGTTGAGCTTAAATTAGAAATCGTGGACCCATCGGTATATATTTTCCTTACTTTGCAAAATAATTGTCTTTAATACGTTGAATAAGTCTACTCAGTTCTAATGTAATTTATTTCAAGTACAGCACCTTTGAAAGGAAATGTTATTTATTGTTAGTAAATAATCTGGCACCTGCATAAGGCAATATTTCCATAACGAACAATGAATTAAGAAACTACGCCAATTCTTCGTTGGCCGTTTGTACAGACGGCCAACGAAGAATTGGCGTAGTTTCTTAATTCATTGTTCGTTATGAAAATATTGCCATATGCAGGTGCCAGTTATTTACTTAACAATAAATAACATTTCCTTTCAAAGGTGATATACTTGAAATGAATTACATTAGAATTGAGTAGACGTATTCAACGTGTTAAAGATGATTATTTTGCAAAGTAAAGAAAATATATACCGATGGGTCCACGATTTCTAATTTTATTCTCAACTCTAGCCTCGTGACAGCATACCGAAGGGTTTTGGAGTTGGCTTTACTGCCGCTCGAGTATTGACTCAACGTATCGTACTGCACTGGGGTGTTGTCATTTCGTCTCCTTCAGTCGATAAATAATACATCAAGGCGTTAACATTCCTTGAAATCGATGTTTAATTAAACTAATTGTGTCCTTTGATCAATGAAATAATTTGCATGACACATTTAGTGGGCCTAAATTGGACTTCTGATTTTCCCATATGATTAGCCTAGGTCTGTTTTCAGCAGCATAGTCTATCTGATACGTAATATTAATGAATATTTAAATCGACAATATATATATATATATATATATATATATATATATATATATATATATATTATATATTTTAATCTGCTTTATTTGATTATTCCCGATATTCTTGTTTTATTAGCTATGTTCGCCTTTCTTCTTATCCTTTTCATAATTGCTTAACATAATTAACTCAGACCTTATTCAGTCTTATTTTTTATCGAATTCCTTGCATATCATCCTGTTTCATTTGGACACGTTGGAAAGCTGTGGGAGTCAAAACTGACGAATACATTAAGAAAGGCTTACTTTCATTAAAGCTTTCTTAGGTTGATCAAAATAGAAATTAATTCAAATTAGTTTCACATGTATACCTAGACCTACTACCATAAGCATATTATAAGTAGCTGAAAGGATAAGAGATATGAAAGGTGATGTTCTCGTTTAAGTCTATTTCATATGTTTTTTTTTCTTTTTTTTCCAAGTAAAACCTACTGCTTTAATCAAGGGTTGCTCTTTGACGGCTACAGGGTGTAACACGAGTGTATACACATATTTTGGGGAATGAAAGATAAAGTTTCTTTGAACAGAACATATTTTATAAACATCCATTTTAAGGCGTCCGTTGTCGGTGCGGGGAATTTTAAAATAACCTTTATCATTAGTAATGCTTTCACGCGATACGAGTTCGTCGGATCGAGTAACCTGAGATGGAGAAGAGAGCGGAGGTGGCGTATGGCAGTGATGGAAGGATTAGGCCGATGTTAATAAAGTATCTCCCAATAAAATGTATTCTTTAGGTTTTGAAGAAAAAAAATGCATGCATCATTGAAACTGTTTCCCTCCCTATCCGTGGTATTCACTGGCCACCGATAAAAAACAAAACAAAAAGAGTAAGCCTAACTGAATTTCTCATCTATCAAAGATAAGTTTGCTTATTCATTAGACAACTATCAAAGATTTCAAGTGTAGATTTAAAAACCTCTTCCTCTCCATCTAAAGTATTCATCAGACACCAGTCATAAGCGTAGAGCTAGTCATGATTCCTGGTTCAGCAATGTCGTGACGAGGCACTAGAATTCAAAATTCACAAATGAATGTTGCTCAGCAACATTTACACTACTGTATTGTCTTGCTCTCTTGTGGTGCTTCTAGGTGTTCCACCTCTAGGCCCATGTTCTAAATTTTGTCGTTCTTTAAACAATTTTATTTTTCTATGTATGATTCTCTCCGGTTTATTAAGCTTTCTTGATATCTCTCCAACAGGAACTTGCACCGAATGCAATGCAATAATTGTCTCTCGCTCATTGAGTGATGTTTCTTAGACCGATAAATGACACATTGACATTAGATTCCCGTGCACATAACATCAAAAGCAATAGAGTGAGGTCGCCTGGTTCACACTGTTAGGATATGGTTTTTTTTCTTTTTGCTTTTAAATTTGATAGCATTTTGTAAGATTCCAATGTTTTCTGTAAAATTTAACAAATGGAAAAGTTCAACTACCTTCAACTTAATATTGAAATGATAATTTAAGGACTATGTTTATGCGATACTACTAGTGATAGGTGTCTCCTATCTATTTGGTAATGTATATCTATGGTTGTGATATGACGTTTTTTATCACTTCGTTTCCTTCACGTCAATTTTGCTATATGGAAAATAGTTTTACACAAAAACTTAACATAATGGTCTAAAGATATCAGTGACTGTTTTTAACGTCATTACATATGATTTCTTCCATCTTTGAAAAGAAAAATAGATAGATAAGGCATGAATCGTGCGTCAGGCAGGTGAACGAAAAACTATGAAACTCTGCCAAGAGTTTTTTGGCCGACAGTACATACATACATAAACATCCATAAGTACAAACACACACACACACACGTGTTTTTGTGTGTGTATCTATGGATGTTTGTGTATGCATGTTACATATACAAATATCTTTATATACACATTACTGTCACGCATAAAGATATATCCGAATTATTCTCATGTTATCAAAATACGTTCATTGTTTTTCCATTCATATAATTTTTATTTCGGGTAAAAAAATATCTTGAAAGAATCTCTTCGGACGACTCAAGCTTTCATCATTCTCTGTATCGATACAGGCTCTTTTATTTATAAAAATTCAGTGGTCAGTATTTTGAGTGATTTTGACATTGACGTCCCTCCATGGGGGGCGGGGTGTCCAGAACGTCAGGTCGCACGACGAATCATATTTCAGGAAATTGCGGTTTTTGTATATTTTTCCGAGACGTTATAGGATTTCCCTTTTTTTTTGGTTTAGCTTGTGTAGCACTAATGATTAATATAGCAATGTTTATCATTGGAATTTTGAAGTCGAATTTTATTCGGTTCTGTTTAATAATGATCGTTGTAATTTTCTTTTAATCTTCAACTCGAGACAAAACCCAAGAGGGTTCCAAAGATGAAATCAGCCTGCAGGAATAGAGAGAGAGAGAGAGAGAGAGAGAGAGAGAGAGAGAGAGAGAGAGAGAGTGTTCTAGGAAGAGGCAATAGATAATTTTAAATAAACACGAAGGAATGGAAAAATAAAAGCGAAACGTCTGAATTCAGAAGACGTCATTCCTCGCTTAAACATTTGGAGCTCAGAAGATTCCACAACTACACTGGATAAACTATTCCAGATTTTAGTTGCAGCCTCTCGAGAACACATTTAATGTAAAGTTAAACTTATGTTTGTCTCTGTATGTTTATATAATATTAAATAATAGCCTTGAATCGTGTTATTTATTTGACGAAATGACGCGTGGTCCCTTGGGAAACATTATTTCAATTTCAGAGCCTCATTTATGGAGCTTTGGAAGAGTTAGAGAAAACTGGGTACACTTTACCGTAGAATTTTAAGAGTAATGTATTATATACATTTCTTGATTTTAAAATTTAAATGATATGGGAATGTATTTTACCTAAGTTGCTGTCATATTGTCTTCACGTAAAGGATTGATAGGTTTTAAACACTTAGTCTTTTCATTTTAATCGACACCTCTCTCTCTCTCTCTCTCTCTCTCTCTCTCTCTCTCTCTCTCTCTCTCTCTCTCTCTCTCCCCAGAACGACATGCCAATTAAGTACCATAAAAAATTATGGCTAACGCAGTCTATAATTTTATAACAAGGTCTGTTGGGAAACATCCTTTATCGTACACTATCACGTGTCATTGTAGAAAATTATCCATGTCTGTTGTTTTTACCTCTTTGCATTTTAGTGTTTTAATAATAATAAAAAAAAGTTCAGTAAGTAATTATTTGATTTCACATTATTCTGAGCTCGCTATTCGCGCTTCCGCCTTTTACCAGGCGTTCCTTTGTCAAAGTATACTCTAAGGGTTGGCTTGATGACGCCATAGTATACTGTAGAGGTTGGCTTGTTGTCATCGTCTGACCTGGTGTCCTTTGACAAAGGAATTTACAATGCCGGCATAGATTACGCGCCTTTATTCCCTCGATACCTAGCGTATGGGCGAAAAGGGGAAGATGAAAGTACATTCAATGAGAGAGAGAGAGAGATTGCGTGTAGTGTTGTAGAGCGCGAATGCTTGACAGCACTGTAATAACAAAAATACCGTGGGAGAGTAATGTTGATATCTTAAGAGAGAGAGAGTTTTTTATATTTATATTTATATTTTTTAATAATGACAGTAGTGTTTCTCAGAGAGACATAGAAGGAGATAGAATGATTGATTTGTGGCTATTAAAACTGGCGTCACACCATCTAGGTTAATGACGCCGTAGAGAGAGAGAGAGAGAGAGAGGACACACGAGAAGCGTCGAAATAGTTGCACGTGAAACGGACTCCTGGGAAACATTTTTGCACCCATCCTAATGAGTCAAGGCAGCTTTCCCACCAAAGGACGTCTGGGATCGCATTTCACGACATTCAGCTTCAGTCCTCCTCGAGTTTAATGAGGATACAGCAAAGGCTGGGAATGAGGTCCGTTGATAAAAATGGATCGTTTATTTACATATATATCCGCTTTCATAAGCGGACGCTACAGAAGGACAGGCAGAAATTCAGGGCGATAGTTTTCGTGACGATGACGTGTTCCTCTGGATAAAGAGAATACGCAGTTGTAAAGCGCCTCAGTGGCGTGATCGGTACGGTCTTGGCCTGCCACCTCGGTGGCCGCGAGTTCGGTTCTCGGGCATTCCATTGATGAGTTAGAGATGTGTATTTCTGGTGATGGGAGTTCACTCTCGACGTGGTTCGGAAGTCACGTAAAGCCGTTGGTCCCGTTGCTGATTAACCACTGGTTCCATGCAACGTAAACACGCCATACAAACAAACCCATGAAAATTATACGCAGTTGGACGCAAGAGATCTTGTTACTGGAGTAGTACTACTAATGATTTTACTCGTGGCTTTAACTTAAAGTAATTTGCAGGTCTGTGAATTTCCCAGCTGCGGTTTTGTGTGAATAGGCATACATGATTATACTGGTTTCTGTTTTCATCCGAACGCCTATCCATGGAGTATCCATATGGTTTCTCATCTTATAAAATACTTCTAAAATAAATTTAGTTTCCCAGCTCTACCGCATTATCCACAGTAGTATGTATAACACACACACACACACACGAGACTTTGGTACTGAATACAGTGTACGCTACGGTCCATACTGTGAATGGGCAAATGTATCTTGAATTATCTAAGAATACTGGTAAATACGACCTTTAGAATCTTCTTAAACGTCTTGGAATGATCATAATCGAAAGATACCTCAGTCTTTTGGGAAGCAAATTGACTTTTATAACCAACATTGGTAACCAGTGAATTCTAGTCCCTTTGTATGCTTTGGAATTGTACTGCTTAATTAACCGTCATCGCATTTGGCAAAAGGTTTAATAATTTTTAAAATCAGTAACGTAACGTAGCTGCCAAAAAAATCAAGTTTTTTTTTATTTTTAAAATACTGAAACGAAAAAAAAAAAAATAATCTCTCAGGGAAACGAATCCTAACTAATAACAATGTTAGTCGTGTTGTTTGTTCTAGTTTAGGCTAAGGTCAATACTCCTTCATTTGATTAAGAGTAGATAGACGATCGGTTGCTCTGTTTAGTTGACGACCAGCTTTCGTAAGACTTTTGAGATAACTCGCTAATCGCTGTCTTCTCATTCAGTGTATTCTACGCTGTAATTACGCTTCTAGTAATTAAGACAATATCTTCGGTACCGTTAATTGTGACCGTTTAATGCCTCATACTGAAAAGTCGAATCATGTGAAGTTTTTTATGAAATGAAGGAAAATTTATAGACTTTAGTAATTTACCAACGGCACGTATTAAGTTCGACCTTGATCGTGAACGTTAATTTAAATATGTTAAGATTTGTAATATATTTCCTTCCTCAGAGATGAAGGTTTGTTTACGAAACTTATTGTGTGAACTAAAAAAAATTATACTTTATGCATTTTATTGATTTAACTAATTTAATGTTTTGCTTACTTGAATTGATTTTTCTTATTCATTTACTTATTTATTATTTTTTTAATGGAATGTAAGGCGATCAGAGAAATAGTGAAAGTCTTTATAGTAAAATACACTTAGTAGCCATCTTTACTTTAGCTAATAGTCTTCCAAGTAAGCTCTTCAGAATTTTGAATATTTTTGGCCTCTTGAAAATACATATCAATGAAAATTAGCCAGTAGTCTACCAGTTAGGTTCTTCAGAATTTGGAATATTTTCGTCCTATAAAAGTTAGTATGAATCCCATAAATTATTTTGGTAAAGGTTTATAAAAGAATCTGTAATGAGAACAACTTTGAGAACAACTTTTCCTATGATACCTTCTCAAATGAAGCCTTTCGTATCATTATGCGAACACCTGTGTACCGTACAGGTTTCAGTGCCGACGGATCACCTGTAGGCAGTGTAATTTTCATTCTTTAACTTGATGATCTAAATGAAATCGTCATAAGATTAGTCTTCCACTCTCGGTGTTTATTTATTTTTTTTTTTATGTGAATTTCCTACTACCCTAAAACAAGTCACCTTGTATTTTATTTACATTTTTATCCAGTTATTAATCTACTAGTTTATCTTTTTCTGTATTTCCCTATTTTCATCTGTAGCCTCTTTCAGATGAACATCGTATTCTTTTGATACTGAATTTTAAGTCAGTGACCCCTGTAGACTTATTCCATATGAATACCGGTTTATCATTTGAGCAATAATAATAATAATAATAATAATAATAAAATTATTATTATTATTACTATTATTATTATTATTATTATTATTATTATTATTATTGTTATTATAAAATGGATGAATAGTACTCACGACATAAAATCCTATTACCTAGATTTAGACATGGATAATAATAGTAATAATAATATTGGTGAAGATATATAATAATAATGATATTCGAATGTATTTAACGTCATAAAATATTATCTTTCAAGTATAGGTAGCATACTAAGAGCATTAATATCCTTCGTATGGAGTCGGCTTCAAAATGTACAGTTGCCAGAATCATTACGCTACATTGAATAATATAATAATTGATCAGAACCAAAACCAGCTGATGATTTGATTTGAACAGATGGTGTTCTACTTAATTTGTTCAACTTTGCCCAAGACAAATTCTCTCCGGAACGATTTGCTGGTAAACTCAGTGCATCTCTTTCAAATATACGTATATTTATACACACACACACACACACACACACACACACACACCAGAGGTTTAACCTCTCTAACAAGAGACACGTTCGTTAGCAGGGGATTGCGGAGACACGGGATTAAGTAGTTGCTGTGTCCGATCTGGGTTCTCCGTCTGTGCAACTTGTGAACCCTATCAGCATTTCATTTTGGGGCTGATATGATGAGTATATCGATAGGTGTGATATATATATATATATATCTATATATATATATATATATGTATATTTTAATTGATGGGATTTTCATTATATATATATATATATATATATATATATATATATATATATATATATATATATGAATAACTTGATCACGAAGTATATAAAACGTGATGCTATGTATGAATAAAGGTTTTTGCCACGCTTTTCATTTTTTTTTCCTTCTTGGCAAAACCTTTATATATATATATATATATATATATATATATATGTATATATATTATATATATAATATATATATATATATATATATGTATGTGTGTGTGGATATATAGGTATACATGTATATATATGATATATTATATATATGACATATATATACGTATATATGTAATATATATATTCCACATATACATATATTATATATATATATATATATATATATATATATATATATATATATATATATGAACCCGTGGATTTTCCCGTTCAGACTTGATATTTCTGTGATCATTTTGTGCTTTTAAAAGTGAGCGCCGTTCCAGTTTTTAAAGGGAGTTAATATTAAATATTAGATGTTCTATCATATTCGCCGCTTTTTGGGAAATATCGTAATTTATCTTTACTGTGGCTTATTATACCTTTGTTTTAATATCATAGTTGCAGGATGTAGCAACGGAAACATCTAGTCTCTTTAGACATGTAGAGTCGAGATAAATATACCTCTATCAAAGCTTCATTGATTTTATTCATATAATATACCCATGCGCCAAATTCAGAACAGCGGTAATACTGTCAGAATTATTTTCAGTTTTATTCGTAAGCCAAATTTATTAGGGAAAATTTCTCAGGATTAAATGTTGAATAGAATGTGCGCGACTTCCCATTCGTTCATTCACTCTTTATAAATGCTTGAACGTGTTTGTTGGATGTACTTTGGCTCAAGATTTTATTTACAATTAAAAAATCTCAAATTCTACAGTTTGGTAGTTTTGCTTAACATATGTAGGTATATTAATGATTATACAGACTAACTATATATATATATATATATATATATATATATATATATATTATATATATATATATATATATATTTATATATATATATATATATATATATATATATATATATATATATATATATATATATATATATAAGGTATTACGTTTCAGTTCCAAGCAATTATGACTAAAGCCTAATCTAGTAAGTATAACTACGATAGATTACCATTTCCTCGCTTGATTTCTTGGTATGAAATACTTTGGTTATTCAAGAATCCTTTCAATGACGTTTTCTACAACCATCCGTTTTCTTTCGTTCTTCCTACGATCATTCTCTCTCTCTCTCTCGCTCGCTCGTAAGAGCTCTCTTTAAAGCTTGGAGGATCTTCGTTCTTTTTAAGACGTTATTAGTTGCCTTATAATAATCTCCGTAAACTCTGCGTGACGACCTGGGGGCGTTTACTCAAGCGGTACCGGTACCGGTTGGTTCCCAGTCAAGTTTCCTAATTAGAATTTGTGCGAAATGCTTCCCCTGAGAACGTCTCATAAACGGCCTTTGCTTCTTGGTACTAAGTGAGCGCTCCCATGGTTCTCCTGGCTCCCCTGTCTCCCTCCCTACCCGACGCCGTTACACCAACACCCTATCCTCCTCGCCCTCCCCCCTCCTCCTCCTACCTTCCCCACTTCCCCCCCCTCCTCCTCCTACTCTCCCCCCCCCCCCGTCCTCCTCCTCTCTGCACTGTGTTTCCCGTTCGTTCTTGTTGCTGTCAGTTTATCGTCAAGCATTTATCTTTGTATGAGTGTGTGTACGTATGTCTGTAATTTTTTTTTTGTATGATTAATCCATTGTCTGTAAATCTGTGCCCTTTGGAGATTAAATCTAGGCAGTTTATCGTTGGAAAAAATATCTCGAGTCATTTACACAGCGAAATTTGCATTGAAGGCAAGGCGCACTGATGCAGTCATACGAGTTTCCATCTCTACCTCAAGCTGTTATTCTAAAAATTGTCACATTTCATTTCGTTTTCACTCAAATCATTGCATCACGAGTACATAGACAGCCGTCACTCTTAACTGACAGCCATTTATTCATAAAGAAAAATTAAGGGTAAAATAACGAGTTATCTAAACATGCGAGAAAATTAGTGATTAAAGAAGTTAAATTCAGGGTATTGTATTTTTTTCTATGTTTTGTGATGCTAAATAAATAGTTATAGGTTTGGAAGGGTCTCTACCGATATAGTTTATGTAGCACGTCTAACAAATACTAAAATAAATACAGGTAAGAGGTAACGGATATATTAAAATAGATACAGTTAACATACTCAGTAGGAGTTCATGCTAACGATGCCAGATTTTCGTGAAAGCAAGACTCGTTTTTTCCTTCGGAAATACATATTGTATAACTAGTGTTTCAGCGCCTTCAGTGTCACTCATTCGCTTGTCTGTGTTATTTTCGCTTACTCGAGGAGTAAGCCTGCAAACTACTTTGTTGTTGTTCTTGCTGCTGCTGTTCTTGTTGGGGGGGGGGGGGGTGGTTAAGAAAGCCCTATGGAAAAACCTAAAAATGTCTAGAAAAGGTGATTTGCATCGAGTTAAAGATACAGAAATTATAGGATAGGGTATTTGTGATTCGTTTATTAGAATGAAAATGTAAATAAATAAATAATGTGCATGTTGAACAGTACAGAAAAATAATTTCAGATAAAATATAGCGTTATTTATTATAATTCTAACACTATTTGGCTGTAGATTTTAGATTGCGCCCCGTATAAGCTGGAGGTCGAATTGACGCCTTGTTATTATTGTTATTATTATTCTGAAGCCGAGACCTATTTTTATGGAACAAGCCCACCAAAGGGGCCATTGATTTGAAATTCAAGCTTCATTAAGTGTTCATTAGGAAGAGTTAAAAGGGAGTAAAGTGAAATACAGAAAGATAATAAAATGTGTTTCAAACGTAGACGGGCTGAGAGTGTTGGATATTCTGGGTAATGAGGTGACGAAACGAACGTTCCCTTGAAAATGACAATACCGAAGAGAGAATCCAAACGTTTGTGATTTAATTGAAAATGGCAGTGAACGAAAAATAACCCAGGCATTCATTGTGATTCACTGGAACATGACGAAAAGTGGTAACCGAACGTTTATTGTGATTCACGGGAAAATGACGATACATAACAGAATCCAAACGTTTATTGTAATTCACGGGAAATGACGATACATAACAGAATCCAAACGTTTATTGTGATTCACGGGAAAATGATACATAATAGAATCCAAACGTTTATTGTGATTCACGGGAAAATGACGATACATAACAGAATCCAAGCGTTTATTGTGATTCACGGAAAAATGGTGATACATAACAAAATCCAAACGTTTATTGTGATTCATGGGTAAATGACGATGAATAATATGTAATCCAAATATGTATTGTTTTAACAACTTTTGATGCGTTTTTGTGTGTGATTTGTGATACTAAAAAAAAAAAATATATTTTTTTTTTATGGAAATCCAAGTGTGAAATAAAACCCGAATGAAAAGGAGAAATCCTGGAGTCCAAAGGATTCTTCTCTCTTCTACCCGAGCTCGAACATCCTCCTTTAGGAAAAGACTGAATTATTTCGGCGGTATCTTTCTGGGCTTTCACAGGCCATACCAATTAAAAAAGATTTAGCAGCTCAAATAACGACGCGCACTGGATTCCTTTTCTAGGAAATCCTCAGGAGGAAAGGAAGAAGGATCTGGATGAAACGGTTTCTCTTAAAAGAATTCCTCCTTCCAATGATACCAGACCGAGTCTAGGAATTAAATATAATCTAGGATAATTGGTATTGTGAATTTATCTTCGTGAGGGTGGGGCGATATTGTCTTCAGTGCACCTCACGTGGTGCACTATAGGTATTACTTAATGCTCTTTACAGCATCCCTTCGACCCTTGGCTGCCACCCCTTTCATTCCTTTTATCGTACCTCCATTCATATTCCATTCATGTTCAATTTTCCGTCTCGCTATCCACCTCTCTTAACAATTGTTTCATATTGCAGCTGCTTCAGTGGCATGATCGGTTTGGTCTCGGCCATTCCATTGAGGGGTCAGAGATGTGTATTTCTGGCGATAGAAGTTCACCCTCGCCGTGGTTTGGAAGTCACGCAAAGCCGTTGGTCCCGTTGCTGAATAACCACTGGTTTCATGCAACGTAAAAACACCATACAAACAAACAAACACGCTCAATTTTCCCTTTCAGCGCTGCATGACCTCATAAGTCCCAGGTCTTGGCTTCTAGCCTTATTCTTAAGTCGCTAGAGATATGTTAACATCTACGAGATGTGACAAAGCCTGGGAAGCTACTATCTCTGAATCAGCATAGAAATGATTTCTGTAAAAATGCAAGAGCCTCCAGTGACACTGAAAACGACTCTGTGGAATATTTACATTTTTAATGTCCCGTGCAGACGATTATATTCCCTCACCGTTTTCATCCGAGTTTGAGTCTTGTCTTGACCGTTTAATGTCGAGGTCGAGTAGAGAGACATGAATGGAAATTCCTATCTTAGACTGCAATGATATTTTTGAATTTGTTGACTGGATGGGAAATTCATTTTTTAGACATTTACTAAATCTCCATATGTCATTGTCATTATGTTCTCTTTAACTGGATTCTGTTTTCAAATAGGTTAATAGTATTGTAACTCCAGTATGTAAGAAACTTTGACATTTTCAATAAAAAAGCGGATGCTTTACAGTCACTCAAGAGAGGATGTGTAAATTTACTCTGCATTTGATGTAGGTATCTTGTACAGTTAAATTAATGGTATACTGACATTCAAAATATTCATTCTAATTTTCAGTAATATAAGGCGTAAGAAATTTTTTAAGTACCGTCGTTTCATAACGTTTTACTGTTATTTTTTTCCCGCTGATTTATCTTTAAACTTAGTATTCCATTTTTAAATACTTCCTGTCTGTTAAGAAATGCAGTTTTAAATTATTAAAAATTCTTTAATTATGCCAAATTTAATTCGTACAAACCTAAGTCAGGATGCAAGATATATCGATTCAAATTCATAAAAATTACACCCTTTTAAAACAAAAAAAATTTAATTTGTAAAAAAAATAAAAAAATAAAAAAATCGAGCACTCAATGGTACTTTGAAGTTGAGATACAAAATTGAATGTTTAGAACCTTTGCGAAATTCTGAAGTTAATTCTCCACACCGAAGTTCGAGTCGTGTTTAGTCAATATTGGAGTGAAATCTCACAAATGAAGAATCTTTCTATTTTGATTTTACGCCAAGATTGTCGCACTTTCAAGATTTCTATTTAATGTCGATTTGCGTGTGGAAACAAAGATTATTTAATCTTGATGTTATTTAATCTCGAAGTTATGTGATCCTTTATCACTACAGGGAGAGAAAAATTATATGATTTTGTTTTAAGACAAAAAAAGATTTTACCGTCTATTTACTTAAGAAAGGTTAAGTCGTCTTGTATATATTAAAAAAAGTCTCTCTCTCTCTCTCTCTCTCTCTCTCTCTCTCTCTCTCTCTCTCTCTCTCTCTCCTCTCTCTCTCTCTCTCTCTCTCTCATTTTACAGTCTCGGTAAGTAAAAGAAGCCTTTTCTGAAATAGTTACTTATCCAGTAATTTCATGGAGTACCCAGAAAGCGATCCACTTGTCAAATACTATTTGGATGCTGTGGTTCTCCGTGAATTCCGTTTTCTTTGATCGTCTCTCTCTCTCTCTCTCTCTCTCTCTCTCTCTCTCTCACAGAAAGATGGGCATAGAAAGCAGTCTACTACATATGATAAGGGAATGTGTGAATAAAAGTAGAAGTAAAGAGAAAATACAGGAGTGTGAAGAGAGAAAGTGGGAAGACCCACTTGGTAGTTTGACAGTCGAGTAAATTGCAGCCGTCAATTAGGTAGTAAAGCATAAAACGAATTAAAACAAACATCGTCATTCCAGAGTTCAATTTATTTGTCCGTTGTCTCAAAAGATGGCGTGGGAACACTAAGCTATAGATAATGTAAAACCTGTCTGATGCTAGACGATATGAATCAGTCCTTATCTTTCTCTCAAGACGAATCTCAGATTGAGCAACGCCATTTTCTTCCCCCTCTCGTTAAACACTGTTGCCTGGCGACCCGGAGGCGTTTTCGGGGGGCCGGCGGGTGGTTTGTTTGGTAGGTGGGGGGGGGTGGGGGGGGGGCTGTAGATACCGGTGCTGGTAGTGGTTCCTAGTCAAGTTTCGTAATTAGAATTTGCGCGCGAAATGTTTCTCCCGGGAATATTTCATATGCGGCATTGCTTCCTGGTGGGCTCTCTCTCTCTCTCTCTCTCCTCTCTCTCTCTCTCTCTCTCTCTCTCATTTAGCCTTCCTGTTCCTCATTTTGTTATCTCTTTACAGCTCTACTGTGTAGTAATAATTATAATATAATTAATAGATATAGATATATATCTATATCTATATATATATTGATATATATATCATATATTTAGGGATAATATAAATATAATATATATATATATATATATATAATATAGATATATTATATATATATCTATATATATCATATATAATATAAGATATATATTTATATAGATATATATATTTATGTATAATATATATATAATATATATACATATATAGTAAATATATATATATATCTATATATATTATCTATATATATATATATAATATAAATATATATCTATATATATATATATATTATATATCTATAATATTAATCTATATATATATATATATATATATATAGATATATAAGATATATATATTATAATAGATTATAAATATTATATGTAATATATGTAATATTATATATATATATAAGATATATAATATATAATTTAATATATATATTATATATATAATATATAATATATATATATAATTTATTTATTATATTGTCATATATATATATATAATATATATTATTATGTATATATTATATTATTATTATAAAAAAAAATGTAATAATAATTAAATATATATTATTATTATATCTATATATATATTTAATAATAATGTATATACATATATATTATATATATCTATATAATATATTATGTCTATACATATATATATATATATATATATATATCGATATATATAGTATATATATAAACATATAATATATATAATATAATTAATCTCTATCTCTTATAATATATATAATATTTATATCATAATATATCTTCTAATCTTATATATATATATATTTATATCATTATTTATATCTATAAGATATATATATATTCTCTCTATATATATATTATATATCTATATTTATAGATATATATATATATGGTATATCTATATATATTAATAGATATATTCTTTATCTATCTATATATATATATATATATATATATATATATATATATATATATATATATATATTTTCTCTATATTTATATATAATATATATAATATCTATATAAATCTATTTATATATTTAGTATTATATATATATAATATATATTAAAATATATATAGTATATATATAGATTATCATAATGATTAATATTTGGTAAAACTGTGCTTGAGCTTGGGTTTGCTTCCAAAAAACTTCTTTCCGTTGTTCGTTCTGCTTCCTTTAGTTCAAGTCCAAGTTCCCTATTACTGTTTTTTTTTTTTTTTTCAGAATAAATGTTTTAGTATTTCTCTTCCTACTTCCCTATTTCCAGATGGGATAGAATAGAGACAGTTATCCGCGCTGAGCGAGAGAAGGACTATGTAAAGTACGAAGGCATAAAAAGATTTAAACTAGATTACAAAATTAGTAGACCCATTTGCTTGTCCTGCTTTCTTCTCTGCAACCCTAAACGAATGCTGAGAAAGAAAGCAGCCGACCTTGGAATAAGCAACTGCCATTGGAATAATGAAAAAATAGATAAATAAATAAATCATCTATATTTTTTGAGACTCGAACTGTCTGAAGTAAAACTTGAGACGCCAGTAAAGTTGATATATGTTTTTTGTTTTGGCTTATCCTGAGCAAAGCAGTTTTCGTCCTTTCTAGGGGAACCCGAGCGGTATTTGTTTAGTACAGATACATACTATAGTGGTTCAGTGTTAGGAAAGTATTTTCGCTTACTCGGGGAGTAAGCCTACAAACTACTTTGTTGTTGCTGTTATTGTTGTTTTTGTTGGGGGGTAAGAAAGGTCTATGTAAAAGCCTAAAGAGGGGTTTCGTGTCTAGTTAAAGATACAGGAATTTTACGATAGGACATTTGCGATTTATTTATTAGAATGAAAATGTAAAAATAGATGGCCTAATGTGCATGTTAAACAGTAGAGAACAGTTATTTTAATAAAATATAACGAATTTATTTTAATTTTCGTTGGTGAAACAACACACTATTTGCCCGTAGATTTTAGCATGCGCCCCCGAATGTAAATTATTTCAGTTATCAATGTATACAGGAATATTGTTATTAAAAATATATTATTATCAGGTAGGCTACTCTTATGAGTATTATTTATTTATTATTGATATAATCGGATGAGTAACAATATAATGATATAACAACCAGTAATATGATATATAATACAAAGTAGTGAACATGATATATAAAATAAGTATATTATAATTTGATGAATACAATATATAGGGCATGATATAATTTAAAATGTAATAAGTAAAAAATTTAAATCAGAAAGCCTACACACTATGCACGACTCCCCTTGAACCCAATGTTGTGAAACAGATAGAGTTAAAATACCGTCCCGCTATCGTAACAGACCTGTCGCAATGGCCGTAATATAACTGTTGTCATTTACAACTCCGTGCTAACGAAGGCAGCCTTTTGTGAGGATGAAAGCTGCGTTATATTTGCTGGGAAATATAAATAAATATATATATATTATATTACAACGGCGTAGCCAAGCCTTTAGTTTCAATCACTCGGCTGTGTTGTGATAAAATTGTTTTGTATCGAATTGAGGAGACAAAAGGATGGGGGGGGGGGGGGGGGGTAGTGTTAGGTTGGTTGGAGGAAGAGAGAGAGAGAGTGGGGAAGGGGGGCGGGGGTGTTGTGTTCAGGGTACAAGGCCGAGTAAATGAACTTTTAAGGATAGGTTTCGTTAATGCAATTAGGACTGATAGAGAGAACCCGATATCAATTACAAATATTTGTTTGTTTTAGTAGTTCGTATTCATGGAGGATAGAATTGCTGGTTGAATTGGCGTTATGCAATAATTCAGGTGTTGTTGTTAGAGGTATCAAATGATTTTCCCATTCCTCCACTTCGAATATTCTTTGACTCTTAATAAGGAAATGAGCTTTTGTTTAAGAGAGAATAGAACAAATTTATTTTCATGTGTACGTTAACTTGTTACATAAATCTTATTTTCAAGAGTATCTTTAACGTGCATTTTACTCTCCTAATTATTGTAATATTTTGTAAAATAAATTTAATAATAACTTTGCTCATTTCAGTACAAGTAAATTTCATTTTCATTTTCATACTCGCTGTTTTGAGAATTATGATCAATTACCAGATCCTTTGTGCTGTGGTGGTAGCTGGTGTAGTGGTTGGTGTCTTGGAGTGCCACTCAGATGTCGCGGGTTCGCATCTCCCTGAGGGTGATGAAAAAATCACTGGCTCTGCATCATGATCAGTTGCTGCTGCAGAGTGATGTCTGCGGTGGGAGGTTGAAACCAGCCGCCTTTGGAAGCTTGAATTTCAAGTCAATGGCCCCTCTGGTGTGCATGTGCCATGTGGATAGGTTTCATCTACTAAAGTAACAATAATAATATTAACAATAATAATGAAGGAAATAATATTGATAATAGTAATGAAGGAACGAACAAATGAATTTCTTTGCATACTGAAAAAAAGATCATTTGGTAGCCATTACTCTAGTCAAAATTTTAACAGTTGCCAAAAACAAACTTATTTGGTAAAACCGAAAACTGGATTTGAAACATAAATTTGGTCAGTCATAAAAGAAAAAATTCTGTCAGCCATTCTTGAAAAGATAATCGACTCAACAATACTGGAAGTGGGTTTGTTATCGATTAGTAAATTGTTGCTTTGCTCGAAAGCATTTTCTGAGTGACAGATGCAATATCCATCTATCAGGCGTAAAATTATTCAGTGGCGAAATACTACATACTGGTGAGCGAAAGAGCTTTGATTGACACAGAAATATAGTTGTGTGTTGGAAATGAGGTCAGTTGGAAGAATTTGGTTTCCTGATTCTGAGAATTATTTGTAACGAGCCTGTAGACTGGAGTTTTTCCTGGGTCTGAGAATTATCTGTAACGAGCCTGTAGACGGGAATTTTTCCTGCACCTGAGAATCATCTGTAACGAGCCTGTAGACTGGTCGATAACTAGATATTTTAATAGCCCTTTTCTAATTTATACTTTAAAATACAAGCCAGAAAGTTTATAAGAAATGGGTAATATAATCGATAATTTGAGTTTTTTCAACAGTTTGTTTTATCTACTTTGAAATACAAACAAATGTTTTTACTCAGTGATATTCGATAACTGGGATTTTCCAATAACTTGACATTTACTTTGAAATACAAACTGGAGAGTTTATTAACTAACTGGGATATTTCAATAGTGTGTGTGTGTGTGTGTGTGTGTGTGTGTGAAATACAAGAGTCAAAGTTTGTAGGAATTTGGTGATAATAAGTAACGAATTATTCCAACAGCCATTTGTTCCTATATAAATACAAACCTTCTTTCTATACGTAGAGAAATTAGGGATATATATGTTTATATCATACATATATATATATATATAGTATATATATATATATATATATATATATATATATATAACACCACATACATACATACATACACATTCGTTTTTTCTCAGTGAAATGGTCTTATGCCCAATTTTGCCAAAACGATCAACCTTTGTTGTAGGTCCTTTTCCTTTGAAAAATTTACTAAGGATGAGGAATTCGTTAACTTTTCAAAGGTTTAGATTAGTATCGACATGCCCTTTAGCTTTATATACTGAATATTTGTACTTGTGTATATTATGAAGTTACACAGCTGAATTCCGCATATATTGTAGATATATAGTGACTGGTTTTTGCTACAAATATTCCTATTTCTTGTACTTATGAAATTAAATATTAGTTTGTAAGTCGTAATATTATTTATCAACGTTAAATTATCAAATAAAAATTATGATTTAATTTAAAAGATACAAACTGCACTAATATTTCAAAGATCATGTTAGGCTTCTATTGTTTGAATTAGTGCTATAGAAATTACTATCTCTCGTCATAGTGAAACTATAAAAAAAATTCTCTGAATTGCCATTATTCATGATAATACAATCCTGCCCGTACTCTAAAGAGTTGTTATCCTTAAATGAAATTAAATCTGTATCACAGTGTAAGAGCCTTTGAATACCCTGAGGGAAATCAGGAAATACAAAACAACAAAGTTCCATTTCTGGCTCCCTTCAAATTTGTTTTGCGTGTGTGTGTGTGTGTGTTTTTTTTTCTTTTTTGTAGATAAAGTTAAAAGACATCCTCGACATTTTTATATTTAGCTAGTGATATTATTATTATTTTTATTTATTAGGGCAGTTATTACGTGATCTTACCAGACGGAAATAATCTTTGGAAGAGTAAAGAGAACCTTTGTCACAGTTAAATTCTGCTGATCAAGTCGTAATTATTTAATGAAGCATGTTCACGAGAAGGGGTCTCCTTCATTATTGTTATTATTATTGTTGTTGTTTTGTGCTGCTGTGGTTATACAGCTACGCGTATATTGATGTTTAATGTTTTTCACCATCATCATCATCATTATAATTATTATATTATATTAATACTGCCTTGCAAGATTTTATCCATCATGAGATAAAAAGAATTGGTTTTTATATAAGACCACTTTACACTTGAAATTCACTTCCATACTGCCTGCACCAACATCAGTATTCTAGCTGGCTGAAATTAATATGAATTTTGCTTTTCAATTTAGGTTTTCTGAGCAGAAACCAACGAAGCAAATTCTCAGTCGTGTCTACAACACGACAAGTATTCTGGTCCATTAAGTTATAGTTAAGTTAGAGCTTACATTCATAATGAACTAGAACTTTTTATTTGATAATTAAGAGACACAAGGAAATATAATATTATTCTATAGAGCACTGTATTCCTTGCCGCTTCCCTCCAAGCAATCTGACCCTGCAATTTTTCGACGGCGACTTACTGTGACCTCACAGGAGATGATAGCTGACACGCACATGTATCGTTGCATGAGTAACTACGTGCAATTTCATACCTGGTCAATATATAATATCGTGTGCCTTCGCGTGCTTTATCAAAGTAAGATGTCAACGTATGCTGTATGCCCTTCGGTTTTTCAGCTATTTTTATGGCCGCGAAGGAAATATTTCATTGCTGAAGGTAACTGAAATATAAACTGTTCAGTGAAACCCATATAGGTTGCGGTGACTAGTATTGGTTTACGTTCCATATTTATTATACAGAAACCAAGGCTTTTAATTTTGTGACTACAGTGCATTACAGCTCAGTGAAGCATAACATAACATAAACATTACACCACGACGCTTTGCAGATAATTACACTTATGCACAGAACATCAGAGTCAACATATAACATCATAGATCAGCCTATGCGAGTTAGGTTCGACGCAGAGCATCACGGGTCAGCACAACTGTGCAACAGAGCACAGATTGGCACAGCACAGTGCAGAACATCACAGGTCATTACAGAGCAGTGCAACAGAGCACAGATTGGCACAACACAGTGCAGAACATCACAGCTCTGTACAGAACTGTGCAACAGCACAGATTGGCACCGCACTGTGCAGAACATCACAGCTCAGTACAGAGCAATGTAGCAGAGCATAGATCAGACCAACTCGGTACAGAACGTCACAGCTCAGCACATACCAGTGAGGCATAGCTCAGGTAGTGCTGCTCAGGACAGAACATGACAGGTCAGCACAGAACAATAGAGCTAATGACTGGTCAGTATACTGCAGTACAGAACATGACAGGTCGGCACAGAACAATAGAACTAAGAAGTGGTCAGTATACTGCAGTACAGAACATCGCAGGTCAGCACAGAATAGTACAATTTGGCACAGGACAATATAACTCTGCCTAGAACATCACAGCTCGGCAGAGAACATCTCAGATCAGAGCAGAACAATATGATATAGCACAGATCAGGTCACCCTAGTACAGAACATTACAGAACAGTTCAGCTCTGTCTAGAACATCACAGCAGAACATAAAGCCACCAAGTTCAGAACAGAAGGTAAGAGTGACATGAACTCACCAAAAGTGTTTGCAGTATCAAAGGACACGAACCGAACGTATTTTTGTCAGCCTCCATTAGGGCAGAAGCAGCAGCGGGAAGGCAAGGCAACGAAATCATTGCAAAAAAAGGTGAAAAAAAAAAACGTTATCCAGCGAGAGAAAAAAATAAACACGACTTTCGAAGCAACAGCAGCAGCATCAGAGCAACGCGAGATGTGAGCCCGTGTAATTAGGAAAGAAATTATCAATACACTCCGGCGTCCGGTTGACCTGGTTAAGTGCAGATAATGACGCCGAAAATAGCAGCAGTCGCCCCCCTACCCCACCCACCCCCACCCCCCTGGGAAAACGCCATATTGCGCAAAGGCCAGTTCAGACGACACGGCGAAATAACCGCCGGTGGCGATATTGGCTTGAAGATTGGAGCAGGAGAGGGTCAGTCACTCCGGAGTTTGTTAATTGAAACTACAAAGCGACTCGCTTCTGAGAGAGAAGGCAAAAAATATCCAGGTTTCTTTTTTCTTTTTTTCTTTTTTTTATCACAGGCGTCTCCTTTCCATAGGAATTGTTGTTCCGTTTTCGTGGGCGATGCGAATTCGATGATAAGAATGGGAATTTCCCCCTCAAGATGGGAAGGTTGATATTGCTTTATGTACGTATGTAATATACAAATGAAATACAAAAATATAAGGTGAGTTGTCTAAGGCAGCGGTTCTCAACCTTTTTTTGGCCCATGCACCCTTTCGCCATATAGCCATTCTCTCTCTCTCTCTCTCTCTCTCTCTCTCTCTCTCTCTCTCTCTCTCTGTTCCAGAATTGTCTGCCTCCCTCAAAAGGTGCATTCCAAATAATATGCAACAAAATACTAACACACACACACACACACACACACACACACACACACACACACACACAAATACAAGCTAGCGCAGAGAAGCCCATCTTGACCTCTCAGTAAGAGAGCCAGTTTGAGCCTGTCAATCTGTGGTCACCATTCCAACCACTAACCCCCTCCTCACCTCCCACAACTTTGAAATTCCTCCCTGGCTTTGATCCACTGGTCGAAGGTAATCAAGCATTACATGTTCACTTGAACTTTAGAGGCCTAGTGTTATTAAGAGAGCTACACCAACGATTAAACTATTCGATAACGGTTTTGACAGATCACCCAATCCTAATATTGCTTAATTAACGCGTTTAGGAGCAAGACCTCACATCAATGCAATTACCTCATCGAGATAGCCACGGCTGAATAACCTCATATGTCCGTTCTTCCGTGATTTAAAAGAGCGAATAGCGACGCCTCGGGAGTGTGTGAACTTCAAAAGGCTTGTAATAATTAACTGTAATTTTATAGCAAATGTCAGCTGTGCAATTGAAAAGAAGTTTGCAATTGTCCTTGCCTTAATTTGCTTGGTATGGTAAAACGCGTCAAAATTGTGTCAGGTCTGATGAAAGGGTGTAGAACTAATCTGTCACGAGATTGTGAGTAATAGGAATGAATAGAAGTATTATGAGAGAGAGAGAGAGAGAGAGAAGTAGAGAGAGAGAGAGAGAGAAGAGGGGGGGGGGGGGGGTCGGCTCAGTTAGAGATAAGAGAAGAGAGAGAGAGAGAGAGAGAAAGGGGGGGGGGGGGGGTTCGCTTCAGTTTATAGGATAAGATAATAGCAAAGTATTTTACGTTGAAACTAGGAGTACATTTTTTAGGGTAAATGCATTTCTGCTTTTAATTCTTAAGGGGTAAGTAATTAAGGAACGTTTTTACCAAACTTGTTTTAAATGTCATAATCCACTTATAATGTAAGTATATATACTATATATAATATATATTAAATAACTGAAAAGACTGCTTCTTCTTATTCAGTACTTCAATATGTTTATTAAATTTTGTGTGTAGGGGTTGGGTATATTATAACCATTTTTATCAGAATATTAATCTAAATTTGTTCAGATTAATAAAAAATTCCTGCGTCATTAATTAGGTTTTGGCTGCTGAGGGTTAGTATTTTAAGATGTTTACCACATTTTGTGTGTAGGGGTTGAGAATATTATAACAGTTTATCAGAATACTAATCTAAATTTGATCAGATTAATCAAAGATTTCTTGGTCATTAATTATATTTTGGCTGCAGAGGAGTCAATATGTATTTCCAGAAAGTTAAAAATATTGATTTTATTATGTATTAGAAGGCATTCACTACTTTTGAGAACACTGGAAAGATTTACATTATCAAAAACGGCAATTTGGGGGAACTTCCCCCAAATAATGCGGACATGGGCTATCCGTCAGCAGTCGCCTGCCTCGACTGTTATTTTATCATTTGTTCGAGTGCCTCCTCTGCCGTCGGTTCCAATTGCGTCCCCTCCGCCGGACTACTTTATTAACTCCATCACTCGATTAACGGGCGCTCAAAATGATTCGGAGGTGGTGACCTGTTGGTTATGGAACGTCAGTTTTATTTTTTTCGGTTTTTTGCTGTTTTTTTTTAACTGATGAGTCTGTTGGGTGCTTTCATCTCTCTCTCTCTCTCTCTCTTCTACCTAATTTGCTTGCATTGCTTTTAGTGGAGAGAGATAGATAGATAGAGAGAGAGAGACTTCTACCTAGTTTTGCTTGCATTGCCTTTAGTGGAGAGAGAGAGAGAGAGAAGAGAAGGTTCTTTACCTAGTTTTGCTTGCATTGCCTTTAGTGGAGAGAGAGAGAATTTTTCTGCATTACATATTACAGATTACAGGATTGTCCTGAAAGCATTACATCACAACCCGCAATTTGGAAAAAGTGGGGAACCCGGGGCCAGAGGAAGATTAAAAATAACGGATTAGCTTTTTTTAATCAATGCTCTACGACGGAGTGCAGTAAAATAATAAACAAAAATGTATCGAGGTTA
This sequence comes from Macrobrachium nipponense, assembly GCF_015104395.2. Classification (NCBI taxonomy): domain Eukaryota; kingdom Metazoa; phylum Arthropoda; class Malacostraca; order Decapoda; family Palaemonidae; genus Macrobrachium; species Macrobrachium nipponense. The sequence continues at coordinate 17,593,456 of NC_061104.1, forward strand.
TTGGTTTAGTCTTAGTAAATAAGCAGCGATAAAATTTAGTTGAGATAAAATTTAAGAGAAAGCAGATAACAACGACAAAAGCGTAATAACTGAAGCTTATCGTAATTTCGTTCGTCTTATCTTTTTCGCTATACATTTTCTCTTGCATATCATCTTTTAATTTTTCTGTCTAAAATAATGTGATTTTTTGTACAGATACGGGATCGAGTGCTGCATTGCCCAGTATATAAAAATATTTAAAAATGGCGTCACAACACTAAAGGTTATTGAGTGGGAGTGGCTGGTGAACTAGAAGGAAATATTTTTTATATATATATAATATATATAGGTATATAATATATATATATATATATATATATATATATTATATATATATATATATTATATAGTATATATACATATATATTATATATATATATATATATATATATAAATATATTAGAATATATTATACACACACACATATATATATATATATATATATATGATATATAATATATAAATATATAATATATATATATATATATATATATATATAGTATATATATATATAAGAAGGATTTTTCGGAAATCCTGGGAACAATATTCGTCTGCCGTGATTCATAGTGATTGCAACGAGGTTACAGTGCCGGTTGCAGATTGCAAAGATATATAAAGATTAGGTGAAAGATTAGAAAGCTTTGATTGGGATGGGTGTGGTCTTTTTTAATACTTTTTCTGCGTGGAAGAATCCATCACGGTCCGGTATATGTGGAACCGGAAATGGCATTGAACTTTTGTGTGAGATTTTTTTTTTTTTTTTTTTTTTTTTTTTAAGGTAATGATAGAATTGTAAGGTGAGCATCATGAAAACGGGTTTGTTTTTATAAGGAAATGTGGCACTGTTCAGTCTCTCAGGATTTAATTTTAACTTTGTTCATCTAGCTACAATGATTATGTAGGAAAATGGAAAGTAAAGCGATTATTTTTGTCGCAATATAGAAATTACATATATAAATTCACAATACACACACACATATATATATCACGCATATATATATATATATATATATATATATATATATATATATATATATATACTATCTTATTCCTCTTACTCAATATATAGTACTCACATATCGTAGTAGTAGACTGCTTTCTATGCCCATCTTTATGAGAGAGAGAGAGAGAAAGTATCCCTTGCCACACTATGCTAAACATAGCACCCATCAAAATGAATGACGGTCGAGACAGAATAGTAATTCAGTTATGGGAAAGTAGCCTCCATACCTCACTCCATACTTATGCAACTGTTAAGAGAGATCTCTCTCTCCAATTGACACGCGACACTTCAGACTACGTTACGGTCTACGAGGACGT
>NC_061104.1:17599814-17644814 GCF_015104395.2 Macrobrachium nipponense
ATCACAGTAATGAGGTTATTGTTGAGGTAATGGCTTGTTATGGTTTACAACTAAAACTCTCTTAGGATAAATATTTTTATCATTTTAATTTTAAACGTTGTTTTAAACATAATTAAGAGAATTTATATTTGTCAAAGGCACTTTTAGTCATATTTATGAAGAGGTTGAAATATTATGGTTTAAAACAATAACTAAGAATGTTTGTAAGGGTAATTATTTTGTCATATTTAAGTATGTAGACATATTTATTAAAAGGTTGAAGTATTTTGGTTTAAACAATAACTTAAAAAAAAATTTTCAAGGATTATTTTTTTTTTAATATTTATGTATTTTAAACGTCGTTGTACACCGCCATGTAGGTAGATATATTTGCAAGGGATACGTTTAAACATATTCTATTGAAATAATTTTAAAACCATTATTTCTTCGGGGTTTTGAAAAATTTCGAAACTTTAGGAATTCATTAAACAATTAACTGTTTAACAGCAATAATTCACTTAAATCTTTATTGAGTATTAGTGCTCAATTCAAGTATCGTGATATGTGAGTCTAGAGAGAGAGCGAGAGAGAGAGAGAGAGAGAGAGATGAGGTCACGAATATTTTACCAGGCATGTCAATGAACGTAATCATTGAAGATCGATGTCATGAAGTGGGACTTCATAATTTGACGTCGTTAATATGCTCGCAAAGGATTAATTTTACGGACATCATGAAAATGAAGGTCCGTAATTATCCAGGTATTATTAATGAGAAATTATTTTGCTACAACATTAATGACATTTGCCGAGGAATTTTTCATATACGATTTTTGGTAGAATATCTAAACCGTGAAGTTTGATATGTTATATTTAAGGAAATCGTCGTAGGTATACCATCAACAAAAGGGAGGGGGGGGGGGTTGGTGTCGAGACGGTAAGTCCCGCCTTGAGGAACCCTTACGTTGCATCTATGATATATCTACACAAACGGAATTTTAAGTTTGCATTATGGGAATTTGTTTATTATCTAATTATACTATGAATATTACAATTAAGGATTTACAGAATTCCCCGTTACTCGTATTTTGGTGTCAATCATATCATACTTTTCTTTGCGACGCCACAGAAGATAAACAAATCAATCTATCGGATGTCCCTCTCTGTATGCTTAAAATACGCGATGTTTTGAAACGCTAATCAATACTGTAACCCAAACATTACATAGGTCTTGATGTTAAGCTGTGCAAATCTCTCCCATGACGTCACTCGGAGGAAAGGAATATTCTACAATATTCGACAATCCGTTTTCAATTGTCCCCCTCATTCGCCATGCCTGCTGAATCTGCTTTAATTGTGCGCTTCTGCTGTGAAATTGCTGTCGCTGGTGCGTGAACTCTGCATAATACTTATGTAGCAAAATGTTTACGTATCAAGTGATGTATTGAAAGGTAGACGACTTGATCTCTTGGTGTGAGAGAGTATAAAATATTCCTACAAAAAATACACCTTATGTATGTGTGTAATATATATTTGTAAAATTTATATATATATATATATATATATATATATTATATATATATATATATATATATATATATATATATATTGAACATACACATACACATTTTTTGATCCCCCAAGGGCTAGTACTGAACACGGTGGTAATATCACAAATTCACTATATTATATATATATATATATATATATATATATATATATATATATATATATATATATATATATATATAAATAAATTTTTGGCATCGCAGTGACTCATATGCACGCATTAAGCTACAAATGTCCTTTAATATCCAATTCGCTCTACCTCGGAATTAATATATTTTCATATATGCTAGCTAAAGGGAAATTTTTAGTTGCTGATGATTTCGTCCTCTCGTGGATTCGAACCAGCGCACAGAGGAGAAATCAGGACTTCAGTGACGTTACCTAGAGACCCTAATTATATAGTTGTTTTTATTTTAAAAAGACTCTCAACGATACCTTTTATAAATATCACTTATTCCGCGTGGGACGATGACGAATCTAGCCACCAGTGCTTACAACGCCGGCTATAAACCAAACACCCGTAAAGGGCTTGGTAGTTGCTTCTGTTAATTACCTCGTCGTTCGTAAAATATTAATGTATGTCGACTGAAATATTTACCATCAATGTAAGTAAAGAATATTCTACCTACTTAGGTAAAATTTATTACATTTAGATTTTAATTAATCGAAAATATATTTTTCGACCTTTGAAAACAGAGGAAGAGAATAAAAAAACGCTAAAAATAATTTTTGGCCCTACTTCATCACGTCTAAAACGGTGGTAGTTGTTATCTTATTTCTAAGAAATTTTAAAAGACGCTAGAATGAACTCTCAGCTTTCCAATGGTACCATTTTAGTGATTTTCAGAAATACAGGAGTAAAATTAGAGAGCATTTTGTGAAAACTTCCAAAGCGTCTAACTCTTCAACTGTTCACTAAGGAGTGAGGGACCATAAGAGCAGAACGTAAACAATATAGGTTCGGCCCGTCCGGGCCTTAGGAGAGGGTTAGCCATGACGGAGGTTTGTGTTCGTTTTCCGTCTGGAATTGATAGTTGTTAATTCGCTCAGGTTGCCATTTTATTTTGACTCTTAACTCTTACTACGGAGCCAAATTCAAGGCCAGTTTCCACCTTGTAGCCTTAGGTAAAAAAAAAAGCAGAAATGAAAAAAATTATAAAATCACAATCCTTTAAAATGAAAAAAATATAAAACCACAATTTTTTTAAATGAAAAAATATAAAACCACCACCTTGTAGCCTTAGCTAAAAAAAATAATAATAATTTCAAAAAAGCAGAAATGAAAAAAATATAAAATCCCAATCCAAAAAAAAATAAAAAAATGAAAAACTAGATGAAAATGTACAAAATCACAATTTTTTAAAATTAAAAAAAGTGTAGTATCACTGATTTTTTATAACTCATACGAATATGTATATAAACGCATATCTTGTTAGGCAGGGCACACGTATAGAAGTTCTGCCCTTTGAAAGAATTAAGGGAACGAAGGAAGTAATGGAAATGTTTAATGCATGAATGGAAAGCTTCTCATTGCCTCCACTTTGCAATAGTTTTGCTCTTTTTATGGGAAAAGTGGGAACGTAGATAATTTCATTCGTAGACGACGCTGGAGCTTTCAGTTCTGGTGTATACGAGAGAGAGAGATAGAGAGAGAGAGATTCTCAACACATTTATTACTAGGACGATTGAGGAAATCCTCGTGCCAGAGTATATAAAAAAAATGCATCGTGTATGATACAATTTTACAATTTTGCAATTATAAATATATATATATATATATATATATATATATATATATATATATATATATATATATATATTATATATCTATACACACACACACACACAGCCAGCACAAATGCCCCATCCTGCACACACACGCACACACACACAGCACAAATGCCCCATCTTGCACGCACACACATACACACACACACTCAGATTCCCGGAAATTAACCAGTATCTGTGTTCATAATTCGTTATATGTCCGAAAAGAATAGAATACAACACATAGAGTCAAGTCTGAACGACGTCGCCGATAAGATTTCGCAATCCGAGGCCCCCAGTCAATATATGCAATCTGTTATGTTAGCGGCGACTTCACAAATGCCCTGAGAGAATTCAGTCTGATACCTCCTTGTTCTTTATGCCCGTGTTAACTGCGTCTTCCCCTCAACATATTTTATATTCTGTCATTAAGTTTGTTTACACAAAAGAGGGAAGATATTCAACCACCTCTTTTCGTCGTCCTTCCGTTTACACCTTTCCTCCTAAATCTGGTTTTATTATTCATTACGACTTAGATTTATTGATAATGTAATACAGCAGGCCACTTGTAATGATGCCTGTAAATTCAGTGTTTAATTATAATTGCAAGTTTGGCGTCTGTCTCGATGGGTTTAAACTTTTCAGTTTGAGAGACTGGTATTAGAATAAGGTTCCCATGTACACAGACTCTCTCTCTCTCTCTCTCTCTCTCTCTCTCTCTCTCTCTCCTCTCTCTCTCGTCTCTCTCTCTCTCTCTCTCTCTCTCTCTCTCTCTCTCTCTCTCATGTGCCAGCCCCGCTGTTGACCTTGTTTAGATGTTGAAATATGAGGTCAGTGAATCATCTTGACAGCTTGTTGGCAGGGACAAGCGCAGTTATTTTTAATTTTAATGTTGATTTGTCGTCTAATGTTTATTATAATGTTTTTGTTCATTTTATCCTTTTGATTAATTTTAGTGGTATTGAAATGATCCCTGATCTTACAACTAATCAGAATAAAAGGAGATCTTGGCCCATTTATTTGTGTTTGCGTAGTTATGACAAAGTCTCCTAGTTTGTAATATAATAGACAGTGTATTTTGATATTTGTGTCAGATTTGTCTACGAAAGTATGTTTTGGCTTTTCATTTTAAGCCGTTATTTTTCCTTTCCTCTGCACAGCTACATATTTCCATGCTTCCATTTTCCTACTTAAGAAAAAATCGGGCTAACTGTTTGGTTAAAAATTTTAACCAAACAGCTAGCACGAGTTTTTTTTTTAATGCTTTGCTATGATGAACTTTAGTGTGTTATTTTCAAGCAAAATTAAATCTTTTTCTTATTTTCTCCTTTTTCGTTTTGCCCAAAGTGGCTCATCGCGAATTTGGCGAGGTCATAAGTTGTGATTTTATTGTAGAGCAAAATTAACTAAGCAGCCTCAGGAGGCAGTCTTGGCAATTATGGGAAATTGAGTGCTTAGTGTTCTTTCAGACAGAAAAGGGAAGGTTTGACAGAAGAAGAGCAGTGTGATTTAGACAACGGCGGTGTATGGCTCAACAAAGAACGAATTTCTCCTTTGTGTTTGTAAACACCATAAACAAAGCATTGCAGTTAACAACATCGCAAACAATCGCGTAAAAATGTTATTCCCATACATTTGCAGCAGTTTAAGTATAATTATAAACTGAGCGATTTAGTATAATCATAAATTGTACGACGTATCTCATAATCCCGCAAATAATTTATTAATTAGATTATATTCTCATATTCTCATTATTTATAGTTCGTTCGGTTGTCATGCAAAGTTTGCACAAGGAAGGACATTTTATCAATTATTCGTAATTATTCCTTTGTTTTCGCCTGTCGTCTAAATTAGTTGTAATTATACCTTGTGAATTGAAGTCATTTTCCTTCAGTTACGCGAACCTCGTTTATTGAAATCACACATTGCGGTCTTTGTTGGCAAGTTGTTCATCACCATTATTTTCAGGTCGAGAGAGAGAGAGAGAGAGAGAGAGAGAGAGAGAGAGAGAGAGAGAGAGAGAGAGAGAGAGAGAGGGTATGAGATTATTAATTTAACATCAGTGTAAAGTATGAATGTGATGTAGTTTGGAAAATTGTAAAACATAATGCAAGTAAATAATAATAAAAAAAAAAAAATTGAACTGACATAATGCATGAAAAAATGAGAGAGAGAGATAGAGGAGAGTAGGAAGAGAGAGAGAGAGAGAGAGAGAGAGGTATGAGATCATTAATTTAACGTCAGTGTAAAGTATGAATGTGATGTAGTTTGGAAAATTGTAAAACATAATACAAGTAAATAATAAAAAAAAAAAAATTTGAACTGTACAGTAATTATGAAACCAACAGTTTTGAGAGAGAGAGAGGCACAAGAGTTGTAATGCATTCCTATATCACTTTCAGAGTTAATTTGCACTCCTTCAAGTGAAATGAATAATTAAGCAAGGAGCGAGAAATGCCCTGAGAGAGAGAGAGAGAGAGAGAGAGAGAGAGAGAGAGAGAGAGAGAGAGAGAGAGAGAGAGGGGGGGGGGGTATTGATTTTTAAAATGTGAATACTTACACTCGGCTAGGTTTAGAAAGCAATGCAAAATTATTAATTATGATGATGTCTTTTAGGAAGTGACATTGTCATTCCTTACCAGACGATAAAATAACGATTTCTCCATTTTTGGCGTTATTTTATTATTGATATTATATAAGAGATTAAGTATGTCGTTTGTAGAAATGGACTAAAATTAGCATATTGCATTGCAAAAATAAATATTTCTGCTCTTGAGAAAGCCACTTTACAAGTTTACATATGAATACAAAGTTGAATAAGTCAAGTTTGCGTCTATATAACTGTTAATTAGTCGATCCTTACTACTTGCACTATTGTAGATCCACATCACCCGTGCATCTGATGTCTAGGCCCGTTCCTTTCCTTACGACGCTCCTGCTTGGCTGCTCTGGATACGCCAATCACTGGGATGGAAACTCGCTCTCTCGAGAGTGTTCACATAAGCAGGATGTATGTTCCACCTCTCCTGAGGGATACGCCTTTCAAAAGTATTATATGAATTGCTGAGATAGCTAATGTTCCGCTATCGACGCGATGCTTTAGAATGGCAGTTCCGTGCCAACCATCAAACATATCGGTCTTCCGACGAGCTGCATCTCCTAGTATGGAGTTACAGAATAAAGTTGTTATATTTGTTCAACTTATCTGTTTGAATAATCTCCTTTAGTTAAGAAGAACCACTCTACTAAGATATCCCAAGGAGATGGGAGGAACCAGAAATACTTACGAATGACAGTCGTAAGGAGAACACAAAAAAAGTCTATCGCCAAGCGAAGAGACTTAAATGTGGTGGCAGCGTATAACGAAGAATAAAATTAACAAGACCCATATCAGCCGACCGAAGGTCTACAAGAACCAACTTCCACCTTCAACATCAAAACTAAACAGAGGAAACGGGATCTTCAATCAACGCAACAGCTTATGAAGACGCAGATATGTCCTTGCATTGCGAGAAGAATACAAGCATTAACGACGTTTGAGCGACTGTTGTCACTTATCTTTCGAGAATCTACACTGACGAGAGCAGCATCGAACATCTACGGAAAGAAGAAAAAACAAACACAGAAACATCACGCGATCACTAACAAGGACGCGAGAGTAGACTAGAGCATAGTGCAGGACGGAGGCTGTGACGTCATCAATCTTGGACTTCTCCACGCATCGTGCACCGAGAGAAGGACCGTGACGTCATCACGACTTCCGACGCGAGACTTAGACAGGAACTGAGACGTCATCCCATGTCAACAATCCTTCGCAATATAATCTGGAGCTAAGTACCATTTTTTATCTATTCAGGTCTTTTCCTCAGTGAAGTGTTGTTCATCAGGAGTCGATCATCCAGTATTCTGGGGGGTGAGTTGTTCGCCATATTATCTTCCTTCATTACAGAATCAATCTTCAACTACGAGTTCTCGCCCGCAGATTAATTTTTTTCTCTTCTCGTTGTTGTTAATCGTTTCTTGCAGGAATTCTCCGTATAATATTTTATCATATTATCTGTATTTTTGTATCTTTTGGGGGATTTTCCTATATTATACACACTTATAGTACATTGCATATGCGTTTACGTAGTGGTCGAGTGTACTCTTATAGATATTTTGATAGATCGCAAGGAATAGAAGTGTATAAGAAAAAAGTGAAAAGTCGAAATGGCAACTACTCCGGCTGGCAACCCCAATGTGGTGACTCTCGTTAGCGCGAGGTCAGCAATTGTCCCTTTTGAAGGTCGGGTCAATGGGTTCCTGCCTCAAAATGTTGAGGCATGGATCTCATCTGTAGACGCTCATTTAAATGCAAAAAGCATCACAGACCCAGCAGTACAATTACAGGAGGCCAAAAGCTTTATTGACTTTGCTAAAGGAGACGCAAGTGCGTATCTAAGGGGGGTTTCTTTCCAAGAGGCGCTTACATGGGACGAGTTCAAAATCAGATTACGTGCCGTGTATGGGGGTGAAGAGGCTTTAGATGTAGTATTGGCATTGAGAAATATCTAACAAGCCTCATGACTCAGCTTAATGTTGTCGAGCGGGCGGCGCTAATTGCCGACCGGCTAAATGAATATCAGGATAGTTTAAGTAACTCCGGGTGGGTTACGAGTGCCAAAATCAAAGTGAAAGATTTTATCCGTTTGATCTACCTTACGTCTATCACTGCAATGTTGCCTGAAGCGTTAGTTGCGGTGTTTTGATAAAAATTGCAGCCCGACAGTACGGAATTAGATGTGTATAAACAAATCAAAAAACACATGTCTAAATGTACCGACCTAGATCCTTCGCTCATTCAAGTTTTTGCAAAAAATGAGAACAAGCCACAACAAGTAAATGTGGACATCATAATAATAATCAAGTTGCAGGGATGGTTGTTATAACTGTAAACGACCAGGTCACATGATTTCAGACTGTCGGACGCGTTTTTGTTCAATACACAATAGTTCAACTCATTCATATAACCGTTGCTACTCGAGGAATCAACAGCAGAATGCTACAAACACGCAACCAGTTGCCAGTGCAAATAAAAAGAAGGGTCCCTCAGTACTATAAGAAGAAAACAACCAAACGGAAATTCTGCACAACAGCAGAACAAACAAATCGTGCTTCAGGTACCTCTGTTCCTGGGCCGTCTAGGCCAGAACTCGCAAGGGCAAGCGAATTTTCAAGGTGTGATAAACAAAACAAATACCACGTAGTTCACTCCAAGGGGGGAGAGGGCGATGTTGGGTCATCAATATCAACATCTTTTGTATCAAATAATCAGTTTAATCATTTATCAGATCATTGTGAGGCAATTGATTTTTCTATGAAACACACGGCCGAATCCAAAAAATCTGTGCAGGTTCCCGTAGATTTGCAACAAATTCATGCAATTATTAGTCAAAACGAGTTGCGACCAACCTTACATGCAGTAAATTTGGACCATAAGTCATTCACTTTGTTCTTTGATTCTGGTAGTCCACGTAATATCATGGATTTAAGGACTCATCATTTACTCTTTTCAAATTTCCCTATAGAAAAAAGTCCGGAATAAGGCTCTCAGGCATAGGGAATAATGAATTAAATGTTGTAGCGTAACTCATGTACAGTACAAGGTCGGTAAGCGCACGTTTGCTGATACCTTTATCGTTGTACAAAACATTAATATGTATCCCGCAGTAATTATCGGATACCCGTCTATGGGCACTCAAAATATTATCTTAGCACCTGCAAAACACGGCGTGTATATCAAAGGGAAATTCTATAGGTCTTCTAATACCCTAAAATCAGTTTTAGATAATAAAGAGACAGACAGAGTTGTCACTTATATTACAGAACCAATCACCTGTCTCATGAACCAAGAAATAATACAGGCAACCCAACCAGAACTCTCGTCTCACGTGCCCTTAATATCAGCTTGCACGCAAACTCTCGAGCCTAACGTAACTTCGAACATATTAGTGCGTGTTAAAGAGAACCTTGCCAGGATCTGAAACATTAATCCTTTCCGAAACTCTGAAAACACACGGATTATCCGTCACACAAGCCATTTATACAGTCGGCTCACAACAACAATGTAACAATCGAAGTCTGTAATCATTTGAATACCACTTTAGTAATCCACAAAAATCAACATATCTTGGATGCCGAAGTTTATAAACATCGCATTCTTACCGTAGCTGAGATAAATCACGCTCAATCAGTTGCGGATGAATCCCTTTTGCTAATCTATCAAAGAACAAAATCAATAAGGACATTCAAGAAGAAGAAATTCAGCAGAAATTCTTGGAATCTTTTAACTAAATATCATGATGTTTTTTCCACTACGGATGGAACCTTAGGAAAAAACGGATGTCATCGAGCATCAAATAAGGCTCAAGGACAAACAGAAAGTAATCTATGTACCTTCGTACCGACTTCCTATGAAATTTCAGAATGAGATAACCGAGGAAGTAGGTAAAATGTTAAAAGAAGGAGTCATTAGGAAAATCAACAGCCCTTATAATTTTCCGTTAATAGTAGTAACCGAAAAAAGATCGAACTTGGCGGATATGCGTAGATTTTCGTCGTTTAAATGAAGAAACAATCCCTGACAGATTCCCAGTACCATGTACCGATGATATCCTATCTTTACTAGGTCAGAACAAATATTTCACAAGCTTAGACCTACTAAGGGATTTCATCAGATTCCGTTGGAACAAGAGAGTATCCCATACACTGCCTTCAGCACAGCCAGGGGACATTATGAATTTTTGCGTATGCCTTTTTTGGTTTACGTTGTGCTCCTATAACTTTTACTCGTATGATAAACATCGTGTTTGGAGACTTGTTAGGAGATATCCTACATGCTACATGGACGACCTAGTAATCCTTTTCCAACACATTAGAAGAACATTTACGTAAATTAGAGTTAGTGCTACAAAGACTAAGGCAAGCATAATTTAAGGGTAAAGATAAGTAAGTGTGAATTTTTTAAAACAGAACTAGTCTATTTAGGTTTCACGGTTTCTAGTGAAGGTCTTAAAGTCGTCCATGATAAGGTGTCGGCTATCCGTAACTTTCCGATACCTACTAACGTCAAGGGAATACAGCAATTTTTAGGCTGTAGCGGCTACTACCGCCGCTTTATACGCAACTACTCAATCATAGCCGCTCCCCTAACCGATCTTATTAAAAAGGGCGTAGATTTTGTATGGTCTGAAATTCATCAACAGGCGTTCGATAAATTGAAAGATGAACTGTGTAGTTCTCCTATCTTGAAATTTCCTGACTTCGGTAAGGAATTTTTCATAGCAACAGACGCCTCAGACCTAGGAGTAGGTGGGGTATTGCTTCAACAATATGATAAACAGTTTTTCCCTATAGCTTTTTATTCACGTAAACTGAGACCTTCCGAAAGTAAATATGCAGTAATAGACAAGGAAGGGCTCACTATTGTTAATTCACTCGTGCATTTTAAATTCATAATATACGGTTATCCCGTCAAGGTTCTCACTGATCATAAGCCCTAACCGACTTCTTTAAAGGCTTTAGTCACAGCCCCAAGCGAACTCGGTGGCACATGATCATTCAGGACTTCGGCGCGAGGATCGGGTATTTACCTGGGAAAGCAAATATCATTGCTGACGCATTATCACGCAACCCCTCTTCATCTTGTACCGAGCCATTAGCTGAATTAATAGATATCTCAACCTCCACGCCCATTGTTAAAACTATATCTGAACAGGAAGATCTGGGCTGGAGTGCTGAACTATTACAGACAGAACAAAGAAAAGATCCGCAAATAGAAAACATCATCATTGCGTTAAACGGAAATCCGAAGGAAAAGGAATACCTAAAGTATAAGCAGCAGAATTATATCATACAGGACAATATCCTGTGTAGATCCGTGACCAGGAAAACCCGCAACACACCGCAGTTGAATAACAACCAGGTGGTGGTGCCTATCTCACTCATACCCACTGTCTTAAAATGGTTGCATGAAATCCACTGCATGGACACCCGGTTATTCCTTGATGTCACAGAAAGCCAAACATCCTTATTTTTTATTGGCATACGATGCTTACCAGATATAAAAAAGCACATAGCAAATTGTCGCACTTGTCAAGAATACAAAGGGCACACGAAGACACCTGTCAGCCTAGGGGCTTACCCCGTGCCAAATCAACCCTTTGAAAGAGTACATTTAGATTTATTAACAGGATTTTACGAGTCAGACAGAGGAAATAAGCCCACCTCCTAGTAATTATAGACGCTTTGACTCGATATACAGAACTATAGCGCTTAAAACAAAAACCGCGGTCGAGTGCGCTAGGAAGTTTTACGAGTGCTACATTTGTAAACATGGAATTCACACATCATTATCTCAGACTCGGGCGGGGAGTTCAATAATCATTTTCCTTAACTCCTTGTGCGAATTCCTTTGTATAAAGAAAATCAATACCATGATCTATCACCCAGAGTCTAATGGGCTAGTGGAAAGGGCAAATCGTAGGTTTTTAAACTTTTTAAGGGTCACCTTGGGGGTCAGACCCCACTGGGACATTGCCATACCTGCGGTACTAAGCACACTTAATCACTCGTATCATGTGTCTATTAAAACAAATGACACCGCACGAGGCACTGTACGGTTTATCCCGCTAGAACGCCTTTCCACATCTTAACGCCTCACTTAATTTATCAAATCCTCTAAAGATGTTATGGATGCAAGCATAAGTCGATATGATATACTTCGTAAGAATCTAGAAGAAGCACAAATAATAATGAAAAAAAAATCATGATAGAATAGCTAAGCCAACTAGAACATATGCCGTGGGCGATCAGGTATACATACAAGTATACGTACGTACAAAGGTTTAAATTATAAACTGAACACCTAAGTTTGAAGGCCCGTTTTAACATTTTAGAAAATTTAACGGCCAATAGATTTAGGGTTCAAAATGTATCCAAACCCACTGATGTGAGAATAGTCCCATTGGCACATATCAGAATCTAAAGAAAGGTAGATGGAGTGGGGGAAAAATGGTTGTATTTATGAAACTTGTATAATAATTTATATATATATCTATTAATCATATTGTATGTAAACCTATTCTTTTACGCGAGTTATTACATATGTTTTACTCATTGCAGGTTTCAAAAATGAATCTGTTATTGTTAGGAGTGATATTGTGTATTCAGACATCTTTGTTGTATGGAAAGAGCGCTAGGACGAAAGAAATAGAATTTAATCATGGCTCGATTATCGAGAGAATAGATGATATTCATCGTGTCAAGTAATATTGTTATAGAAGTAGATATGCATGCGATATTCTTGCCTGAAGATGACGTCCTTAACTTAAAGAATGACCTGATGAGGTTTGCTATTTCGGCTTAAGGAAATGCACGAACGTAATTTTCATGCTAACTCAGAGATTTCGCTAGCTCAAACACTAAGCGTCGCGGAAATGTTGTCTTATGACATAACCAAAATAAAACCGCTGAGGCAGAAAGAACTTGCTCGTGACCTCTGATGTGGTCTGTGCGGCACAATACTCTCGAACGCCTCCGCAACCCGCTTATTCTGGCTGGACTAAACATCTTAGGATCAGTTGCGAATCTAGGCTTAGGAATTGCAAATCGCCTTAAGATAAATAATCAAATAAAAGATTGAGTTTTTGCAACACAAACCGAATTGGCTTTGTCTGAACTTCGCAGCCAGTTATCTTCAATCAATCAAATAATGAGTATCGTTAATGAACATTCAAATAATATCGATCAGGTCCATGGAAGTTCAACATTTGCTGGCTACGTTAGCTTACTATAGTTCGAAAATAGATCATATCCGTGTGAAAATATCACATTTTATTGAAAAGTCAAAAGATTACGTAGAAGCAATTACGTTAGCAACAAAGGGTGTGTTATCTCCTCACCTCATGCCTATTAAAGATCTGACGTTAACTTTGGAAAACGGACGGGAGAAACTAGGTTATATTCCTTTATTAGACGCCCATAAAGTAGAGTTCTATTTATAAGCCTATATCTCAGCGTTTTGAAAATTATAGAATTATGATCACAATTCCTTTTGATTCTTCCGATGCTTGGCAATCATACAAAATAGCACCGTTTCCTACTTTCATGACGAATAACTCAAATCCAGTAATATCCAATTTGACGGGGCATGTACTGATTTCTTACTGATAAGAAATCATTTACAGTCATTAAAGACTTAGATAAACTCACTCACTGTTCAGAAGCCATGAATAATAAAATTTGTACAGCTGACTCTTTTGAATTCTATCCTATATCAACGGATTCATGTGAGTTAGGCATAGTGCTAAACGGCTCTCTCTCTCATACAAGCGAAGGTTGTCTGGGGAAAACTTTATCCCTTTTACGGTAATAAATTCAATTACAGGATGAATATGGTTCCTGGATCCGTTGATGATAAAGCCCGGATTCGACGTAGTGTGTCCGGACGGTACCACCGCCCCATGCCCCTATCTTCGTAGCAGCCCGATGGTGTACGGGACATCTACAAACTACACCGTCAGAGGGGTCAACACGATAATACGTGAGAAGCGTATTTTGCGAACTACACTTGGGCATCTACAATCATCCCATCACTACCTCTCCCATACAACGCGGGCGGGTGGCTCGTCGTTTGACGCAACTGGCTGAGATGACCCACGCGTCAGCGACTTATGCAGGTGGAGAAAATCTTTCGCTACTACATTCTGCTAGCCGTGTTCAGCGTGACGGCCATATTGGTTATCGCCGTCAACATCTTTGCTTGGCGTAGGCTGAGGCGTAAACAGAAGGATCTCCAAGGGAACGTATTGGCCCGTCTAGATGACGTACCCGTTAAACTCAAGTCGTTTGAGTTTAGGGCCGCCTGAACCTGGCCACTTCAGTTTGTGCCTAGGGAATTGTCTGGAATTGTGTTGTGTGTGAAAAGCGGTCCGTATGCTGGCAAAAATGTAGGACAAGAAAGACTCACGCCTTTGCATTTGAACAGTTAAAGTATCTCCCGGGCACCTATAAAACATTATAGCCCAATATTATACATTAATATATTCCTAAAGGTATTTTTCGGGCACCAATAATAAAAATATATCAGCCCCATATATTGCATTTCTGCAGAATTACATAGTTATACTATTATACCATTGTACAATTATATTTATCTATTACAAAGAGTGTCAAGTACTCTTTAACAATTATCCATGATCATGCTTAATCATTATTTAGTAACCATTATTCTTAATCAGGTTACCTATTATCATATTAATCATGTATACATGTTAATCTTTTGATTTTTACCTTTTTATTATTTTGGGGTACCAATAATCATTATTATTACCACTGGATCTATATTTTCCATGGATTTATCTTTGTTTATGAATATGTCAACAAGGGTATGTAACAGAACCTTTTTTATGCATTTAATCACTTATTATGTTATAACTAAGACGTATGTTACGAGCACGCTCCTATGAAACAATGTTTAAAGTAATTTTTTTTTGTTATTCAAGGCTTGAATAGGTAGCAGTCCGAGCCTAATGTAATAAATACATTTATTCAATTTACAGGATCTGTAAATATAAACCCATGACCTGAGGTCATGGCATTAGGAGGGTCCTACGTGACCAAAGCAGATCTAGATTACGCTATGCGCTGTCTGCAGTAGCCTGGTCTAGCTCTGAGCGTTGTCAACATTTTATGTTAATGATAACTTTGCACAACAACTTCCATGGGAAGCGGTTGACTGTTAACCTACGCCGGAACTTGTAACTTCCGAGCCGGCGGACTACGTATGTTTTTATATGAATTGCTGAGATAGCTAATGTTCCGCTATCGACGCGATGCTTTAAAATGGCAGTTCCGTGCCAACCATCAAACATATCGGTCTTCCGACCGAGCTGCATCTCCTAGTATGGAGTTACAGAATAAAGTTGTTATATTTGTTCAACTTATCTGTTTGAATCATCTCCTTTAGTTAAGAAGAACCACTCTACTAAGATATCCCAAGGAGATGGGAGGAACCAGAAATACTTACGAATGACAGTCGTAAGGAGAACACAAAAAAAGTCTATCGCCAAGCAAAGAGACTTAAACATACATCCTGCTTATGCGACCTCTCGAGTGAGACAGTTTCCAGCCCTGTGATTGGCTTATCAACAGCCAATCAGGAGCGTCGTAAGGGACTGTCCTAAACATTAGATAACGAGTGATGTGAGTCTACTATAGTAGGTTTTTCGTGTATCCTTTTGGCCCATTACCACACGTTTTAACGTGTTAAGGTCTTGCAAAATTCAGTTAGTTTCTTTAAATAAGTCTTTGTTAATTATTGGCTTTTATTGTGAGTCAGTGGACGTCGTCTTTAGGAATATACTGACAAATTTTAATTTTTTAAGTGTGGAATCTTCTTCATCGGTTTCTAAGATAGATGTTATCGTAGTGTATAGTTAAAATATAATTGATAGAACCTTTTTTTTTTGGCATGAAAAAATGCAGACTGGCCCGAGAGAATTTTTATTATGGTAAATTCTATATACTTTACACCTGGATTTTTTGGGGGGTGGGTGGGGGTGGGGGGTGTTGGGGGCTCCCTATGTAATTCATAAATTTTTATTCATTCAGTGTTGGACAAAAACAAGTTTTATTGTTAGTTTCATACTTGCGGGAAATTAAACTTGCAATTTGATTGGTCCTCCACACCTGCTATATGTTTTTTTTTCGGGTAATGTCGATTTACGTTACCTAGGAAAAAAATATTTTAATCCTGTCTATGTGAGGGAGGAATTATAGCTTTTATAACGTTTGACCAATCAGAGTTGTAATGTTAATTTGATACTTGTTGGAAATGAAAATAAAAATTTTATTCGTCCTCCACAATTTGTCCCTAATTCAGAAAGATGTTAAATTGCATTAAATTAATTAACATTAGGTCAGGAGTGGCGTGAGTAATGAATTATAAATGGGTTCATTTGGAAGCCTGGAAGAAGAGCTAAACATTTTATTTTTCACATTTGATTTTCAATGATGAACCTTGTCAGTGTTTTGGAATCCAAAAAGCATTGTTTCTTTGTTGATTGATTTAATTTCATAAATAGACGTTGCTATTTTAATTATTTTTTTTATATATTTCTACGGTATCAAAGAAAAATCTCCTGGGATATGTAAATTTTAAGCCAAAGAGTATTTCTTAGAATTAATGAATTATTTAAGATTTAATTATCTAAACTTAAACTTACAAAAAAAATGGTTCATGTCAAGATTAGCGAACCCACTATTTCTCAAGACTATTATATCACTTTGATTTATATATATACATATAAATAAAGGTTCTTTTTATTAGTGATTTGTATAATTGCCGATTCCAGTAAATTTCTTGAATCGGCAATTATACAAATCACTAATAAAAACAACCTAAATCTTAGTCTGGGAATGTACCATTTGGACCCATAATTTATTTGTAAAGATTTGTTTATGAAGGAACCTTAAAATAAATGAACAACTAATAAATTAGTCCCACATGTATATAGTTTATTTATTTCTCTCTCTCTCTCTCTCTCTCTCTCTCTGGTTTGATATTCTCTCTCCCTCTTTCTCTTGCTCGATATATATATATATATTTATATTTTTTTTCGTCTTTTCATTAATAATAATTTTTTGGGGAAAATTTGTGTAAAAATTCATGATATTAAATTGTATATGCTCCCGTGTTTTTTCAAAATGTACTGTTTTCTGGAAGAATCACTAGTTTACTGCGTGTATCCTTCAAGGTGTGGCTACCCTCAGGCGGCGGCTCCTTTCTGTAGAGTGAATATCGCCCTTATTGCTAATCTTGTAGTGTCAGTTTGTATAGCAAGCCTTCTTTTGACTATGTTGTTCTCTGTAAAATCAGTTTGCCTCAGTAAAGGGTCCGAACAGGACCGAAAGTACTTGGCTATCTCGCTTTTTCAATTTTTTCCTTCGTGCAAAAAACCTTTATTTATACATAGCATCACGTTTTATATACTTCGTGATCAAGTTATTCATATATATATATATATATATATATATATTATATATATATATATATATATATATTATATATATATATATATATATATATATATATATATATATATATATATATATATATATATATATATATATATATATATACTATATATATATATATATATATATATATATATATATGTATAATGTGTGTATGTATGTATGTATATATGTATATATGTATATATGTATATATATATATATATATATATATATATATGTATATATATATATATATATATATATATATATATATATGTGTATATGTATATATATATGTATAATGTGTGTTTGTGTGTATGTATATATATATATATATGTATATATATATATATATATATATATATATATATATAATATATCAGTGATATAATATTGGCTAGAAAAATAGTTGCTTCTCTAATCTTGACATGATCCAAAATAAATAAAATAAATAAGTGATTTATTTAAGATATAAAATTACCGAAACTCACAACAGCCTTCCAGCCATGCAGTAGAGATAATGACAGGATAACAACACACGACCTAAATTGTCCTTTGATAGTTTGCGTAAGTGTGGCATTTGTTATGCAAGTTGATGATTTCACGTCCAACTGTTATTTGACTTTAACTTCTTAATCCCAAAATATCACGGCACTTCGTTCCATGACTCTCCCGGAATAGAAACGAGTGATTTTGCAGCTATGCAAATGTCGTTCGTGTCCCTCGCGACAACAAATGACAGACATGACCGCTTATGAGAGCAAAATCATTCCGATGACGAGGGAGTCGTTCGGTCTAATTGACTGGGGATTGACATCTTCGTTTCCCGAAACACAGACCGTTTAAAATTTAAAGAGATGATATGGACGCAGATATGAATCGATAGGTTGTGCTTCGTGATTTACGTATAAATCTCTTTGTGTGTGTTTGTGTGTATGTATGTATGTATTTTTATGTGATGCGTTTATATTTTACCTTTAAAACTCTTCGTGTATGTTTTTGTGTTTTTATGCTGTGTGATATAGTTATTTTATAAGGCTCGGTGACCCCGTAGAGGTGTGATGCCGTCAGTGCACTTCATGCGGTGCACTGTAGGCATTACTTAAGGTTCTTTGCAGCGTGCCTCCGGCCCCTAGCTGCAACCCCTTTCGTTCCTTTTACCGTACCTCCTTTCATATTCTCTTTCTGCCTTCTTACTTTCCACCCTCTCCTAACAATTGATTCATGGTGCAACTTCTTTGAGGTTTTCCTCCTGTTACACCTTTCAAACTTTTGACTGTCAATTTCCGTTTCAGCGCTGAATGACCTTATAGGTCCCAAGCTTGGTGACCTCTTTATCAGTTTGATTTCCGCAGAGAATAAAATGTTTCGAGTCCTTTTTTTTTCTGCTGAGTGACCTTATAGGTCCCAGGCTCTGTGACCTGTTTATCAGTTTGATTTCTGCAGAGGAGAAAATGTGTCGTGAGTCCTTTTTTTTCTGCTGAATGACCTTATAGGTCCCAAGCTCAGTGACCTCTTTATCAGTTTGATTTCCGCAGAGAATAAAATGTGTCGAGTCCTTTTTTTTTTTTCATCTCTCTCTCAGACGTTAAGAGAATGTTGCCACTTCGAGGAAAAACGTTGCGTGAAAACGAAATAAAAGATGCATTTTAGTTATGACACCTTTACTGAGCTGATTGATTGCCTTTATATTCAAGAAAAAAAAATGGTCGGTAATATAGCTGCCTCCCCCTCAAAAAAATAAAATAAATAATAAATAAAATAAATAAATAAAAAAAAAAGCTAGGAAATGTGTGTATGTATATTCATGGCTCTTAGGCCCACGTAAAGAAACGATTTTCTATTTGTTTTTATCATTTTGACTTTATTTAGACATACCTTTTTTCAGGCGATTTAAAACGACACACACATATACTTATATATATGTATGTATATATTTTTTTATTTATGTCACACCATATTTATATATGTATTGAGGACTGAGAGTTGCGTCGGAAAAGAGTACGTATGAATAGTTAAAATGACGAAATGAAATAAGAATTATTTTAACGTAGGCCTATATGCCACGAATCTACATACACTTCCTGGTTTATATATAAGTACACCAGGAAATTTATGTAGATTCGCAACACATAGGCCTACGCTAAGATGATTCTTATTTCATTTCTTCTTTTTTAATTTCATTTCGACGTATACCTTTTTTCCTACGTCAAGACATCACGCCCGGATGGTTGAAGTAAATGCTTGAACACGCCCACGCCCCCACGTCGTACTTCGAGGGTCTCATCTTCCTTGGAGCACTAACTCAAGACGTGCCCTGGGCTATTTTCCCATTTTGATGGTCTAGCCCTAGTTGTTAAAACTGAGACTCATAAAGATGGCAGCACTTCACCGATAGTAGTTAGGCCTATAGAATTAAACTTGTATTTTAAAGTCAAAATAGTATTTGGCATATAAACATGTTAAAAATAGTATTTGACATAAAAACATGTTAACCGCAGGGGAATTTTTTAGTTGGTTATAACTTCGTCCTCTCGTAGATTCGAACCAGTGCACAGAGGAGAAATCAGAACTTCAGTGACATTACCGACAACTTCTTGGCCGAGTCGGTAACTTTTCTGAAGTTCTGATTTATCCTCTGTGCGCTGGTTCGAATCTACGAGAGGACGGAGTTATTGATCAACTAAAAAATTCCCCTTCGGTTAACATATATGAAAAAATATTAATTCCGAGGTAGAAGGAATTGGATATTAAAGGACATTTGTAGCTTAATATTTGTAGCTTAATGCATATATGTGTGTGTGTTGCACACATACACACATATATATACACACATACGTGTCCTTGTGCGCAGGACAATTCACCGAAATGTGTGTATATGTATATAAGTATATATATATATATATATATATATATACTATAATATATATATATATATATATATATATATGTGGGTGTGTGGTAAATTATATATATATATATAATATATATATATATATATATATATATATATATGTATATATATATATAATATGTATATATGATATATCTCAGTCCATTCGTCCTGCGCTTAAGGACACGTGTATGTATGTGTGTGTATATATATATATATATATATATATATATATATATACACACACACTACACACATACATACGTGTATGTATGTGTGTGTATATATATATATATATTATATATATATATATATATATATATATATATATATATATATACACACACATACATACACGTGTCCTTAAGCGCAGACGAATGACTGAGATATATCATATATATGTATATATATATATATATATATATTATCTCTATATATATATATAATATACTATATATATATAATATAATTTACACACACCCACATATATATTATATAGATATATATATATAATATATTATAATTATATTATATATTATATATATATAATATATATTATATATGTTTGATACTAGTGGCAATGCGTAATTTTATTGACAGTTGCAATATTTTTGTTACAGAAGTGACCATAGAAATATACGTTTTCATAAGAAAATCGTAAAAATCTGGATGATACGTTAAGAAAATTACCGAAGAGAACAAACCCACTTTTTGCTAAATAACTTGGTTTTATAATATCTGGCCGTCGTTTTTCGTATCTTATTCTTAAGGAGCTTGTTGGCGCTACGCGCGCTGGAAACCGGGGCTGCTGTCTGCCTTTCCCTCCCAATCCCCTAACTACCTCGCTCACACCCGGCGTGGACAAACAGGTTTGCAGGAGGTTGGATGTCTCCCCTACCCTCGCGTTCTTCTACTATTCTCATTTAGGTGTCTACTAATTTTATTCTTGCAGTTCCCTACCATGTTTAATTTTATGCCGTTCTCCTACCTACACCACCCCCACCTGGGGCTGACAAACAGGTTTGCAGGGGGTGGGTGGCTGTGTCATGTCTCCCTTACTTTCACCTTGGGGAGAACAAAGATCAGATCCTCTGGGATATTGTTATTGTAGATAAAATAATGACAATATGCTTAAATAACTCTACGTAAAGAATTTTAATCTCTTGAATAAATAATATGAAAATATCATACCATCATCTCCAAAAGAAAAATCCATTTACCAAATTGATAACATTCCAACTTAGATAAAAAAAAAACCGGTTAAGATAACGGGGTAGACCCATACGCAGTGTTGCCACCCGCAGAAAGAGAATTGTAACATTGATAATGGCTCTTGTAATTTAACTTTCAAAGAAACTTCTTTGCTTCCCCAACCATTATATTTTCCTGTCTTGCGTAGCTGAAGTTGTTTTAAATTACTCACAGAAATTACTTTGAGGAGTATAGTGCTGAAGGAAAAGTAGGTAGATCTTGTAGTTTGGAAGTCTCGTAGTTATAATTGCGCGGGAACTACTTTGACGTCTAAACTCGTACTGGCCTAGTATAAGGATATAGGGAATATAACATGATCCATAGTTATTATTTCCTAGGTATTTAAATGAATATTATATAGACACGTTTTTGAAGATATAAATGTATACTATATATATACATATATATATATATAATATATATATATATATATATATATATATATTATTATATATATGTGTGTTATATATATATATATATATATATATATATATATATATATATATATATATATATATATATATATATATATTTATATTCGAAAAGCGGCTATTTGTTATGGTACATATCAGTACAGTTTAAGGGATCGTCCACAACATAGCTAAGCGTCGCCAACTCATCGCAGACATAACATAAACATGTTGAATACAAGTTAGCAAGTTAGCGATATCTCTTAGTAGTTCTACCCACTGTTTCATACGATTAATCGTATATTCGCCAAAGGTTCGTTCTCCACTTACGGTCGCTGTCTTGTTTTCAACTTATTTGTGATATCTATGTGACAAGTTGCAGGCTAGTGTCTATAACATGTTCAGCTGTAGCGTAGATTCACCTTATGGTACTCTATTCATGTATACAAATGAATAGTAAAACATCTTATAGATGACAGATTACAACTTGACCAAAAGTGCAGTTAAATGTAACAAACTGTTTAATTTATAGACCAAAACAAATAAGCTAATGGTAGTATTAATTATCACTGATTGCATGCAAATGCACGTGCATTTACGAAACTCCATCCGTTTCAAATAATTTTATTCGCCATTTAAGTCAAATTTCCGTGACTGTAAGATTCACGTATGTGTGGTCAGTACCGTCCTCTCTCTCTCTCTCTCTCTCTCTCTCTCTCTCTCTCTCTCTCTCTCTCTCTTTGGTTTCGGAACGCGGAGTTAGTTGCATCGTCTGTGTATTTGATTATCTACGTTCACGCTTTCAGTAAAAGAGCGGAAGTGTTGCAAAGTGAAGGCAAAGAGAGAGAGAGGCTTTGCATTCATGTATAAAACATTTCCATTACACCTCTTGCGTTCTAATTCCTTTAAAGGATAACCGGTATTGAAAGTAAAACATTTTAGTGTGTACCAAACCTATGTATGTATGTGCATATATATATATATATATATATATATATATATATATATATATATATATATATCTATATATCTATATGTATGTATGTATATATATGTGTGTATATTGGTGTATATATATATTTATATTTATATACTACATATTATATATATTATAATTTGTATATGTATTATTACAGGGAAGCTGGACACTCAAAAACTTAGGAAAACAGAAGGGGAAATTGTCACGATTCATACCCTGTTTCTTCCCTGCAATTTCAAATGCATATATGATATATCAAATATATATATCTATATATACTATATATATATATATATATATATATATATATATATATATATGTGTGTGTGTGTGTGTGTGTGTATATACATATATATATATATATATATATATATATATATTTTTTTATATATATATAATATATAATATATAAATATAAATATAATAGATATATATATATATATATATTTATATATATATATATATATATATATATATATAATATATACGTAATATATATTATATATATTATATATATATATATATATATTTTTTTTTTTAACTCTCTAAATCGTTGTCAATTAAATTATGTCACTCCCTTACCATCGTACAGCAGCAGCATCTCATTTATAATCCCATCAGCTCCGGGTGCCTTTCAATTTTGCAAAATCTGAATTGCCTTCGTTACTTCGTCGACACCAACTTCCCCAAGCATTCTGAAGCGTTGACCAACCCCTTCTTTTCTTACTGCATTGAGTTCTGCCTTCTTCCTATCTTCGAAGTTCAACAAATATTCACAATACTCCATCGACCGTAGAGTGCATTCTTTTCAGATGCCATCTTTTCATTTTCATGTTTTTTTGCTGAAAAAGTGTTTTTCTTTACATTTTTCTTTGGATTTATTCCCTTATTTTTCCTCTCAGACCTTACTCTTATCCCCCCCCCATTTTTATTTTTAGTTTTCTGTAAAAGACAAATCTTGAGATGGCTTTGTCTGTCCGACCGCACTTTTTCTGTCCGCCCTGAGATCTTACAAACTACTGGGGCTAGAGGGCTGCAAATTGGTATGTTGATCATCCACCTTCCAGTTATCAAACACACCAAATTGCACCCCTTTAGTTTCTGTACTTTATATTTTATTTAAGATTAAAGTTAGCCATGATCGTACATCTGGCACCGCAACAACACAGGCCAGCACGTACGGCTGAGAGTTCCATACAGTATTATATGCTTTACAGAAAACTCAATTACGCCGAAAACAGCCATCTTTCTAAATATATTTCAGTGGGAACATAATCATTCTTTCTCATACGAGGCGGGCACCTCGGTGAAATCTCAAGACACACCGCGCTGCCCGAGAGTGTTATTAGAAGGAATTCATGCAGCAGAGTTAATACATTCCAAGCATGAAGTGTAATTAAAACAAGTCTCCTGGAATGGCGAACGCCGAGGGACCATTCAGAGAGGAAGGTCGCATGAAATGTGTCTGTTCCTCCCCCAATGTGAAATAATTCACGACGCGAGAAAATGCGGGAAGGGGTCACAAGTTCATAGAATAATACCTTCAGGAAGCGTGTGTGATATTTAGTGCAAGTGTTAATTGCAGTGCCGTGTTAGTGAGTCTTCTAAAACATAAGAAAAAAAAACTATTGTACCTGTTCATTGCATTGCAGTGTTAAAAAAAAGTCAGTGCAGTGTTAAAAATAATTAACAACTGTTCATGGAAGTGCAGTGTTCTTGAATATTGCAAAAGAAGTTTGTGCAACTGTTAATTGTAGTGCAGCATTTCTGAGTATACAAGAACATGAAAACATTTTGGTGCAACTATAAATTGCAGTGATGTGATATGAGTATTCTGGAGCACAAAAAATGTTTAGTGCAACTGTTACTTGCAGTGTAATGCTACTGAGTATTCCGAAACAAAATCATAGGAGCACACACACGCACACACAAAAATCCTGTATTTTATAAAGAAAATATAAATACACAATATACAGTGTTATTGTATAACTTAAAATACAAAATGGATTCGACAGCGTCAGTAAAGGCTCGTTTTAAATTATTGATAACATTACACCATCAATAAAGATTCGCTTTAAATTACTGATAACCTTACACCATCAATAAAGATTCGCTTTAGATTATTGATAACATTACACCATCAGTGAAGATTCGCCTTGAATTACTGATAACATTACACCATCAATAAAGATTCGCTTTAAATTATTGATAACTACACTATCAGAACCATAAAGTTTCGCTTTAAATTACTTATAACATTACACCATCAGAAGCAATAAAGATTCGCTTAAATTATTGATAACATTACACCATCAAAACCACCTCGCAATCGTGAAACAAATTCGGTTTGTAAATCGACAAAGCTTCCCATGTTCTTGAAAATTACACTGTTAATCAATTCCTACCAGGAAAGTTTAAGAAGGTGTAATTAAAGTAACTTGAAGTGAAAAAAAAAAGTTAAAGCAAAACCACCATTAGCAATGTTAACAATGGATGGTCGATCCTCTCCCTCCTTTGTGAGGAGAACTTCTCAGCGGCTAGTGAGGAACTGAGAAAAGTAAGTGGGGGGTTGAGGGGGGAGGGGAGTCATAGAAGCTGTTATTAAGACTTCATGACATGTTTGCTGCAACCCTTAATGACAAGGCATTAGAGCTGGGTGTTGAACAAGATTGAATTATGGCAATTCAGTGTTGCAAAGTTTGAACACTTTTGAGCCTTGTGATTAAATGTAAGGGATGGAGGTCGGTTAGAGCCATAAAATTTGATCTACTGAATCTTAATTGAAATCGACCGCTAATTTAAATCCTTACCAGTATCAAGGTATTATAGAATCATGAATCCCCGTTTGCTTCAATATAGGTTTCGCTTACTTGGGGAGTAAGCCTACAAGCTACTTTGTTGTTATTATTGTTGTTCTTGTTGGGGGTTAGGAAAGGTCTTTATGGAAGAGCCTAAAAAGGTCTGAAAAAAGGTGTTTAGCGTTGAGTTAAAGATGCAGGAATTTTAGGATTGGATAGTTATGATTTGTTTATTAGAATGAAGTTCTAAAAGATAAATAATGTGTTTGTTAAACAGTACAGAAAAATTATTGCTAATAAAATATACCGTATTTATTTTAATGAAAGTAATATATATATATATATATATATCTATATATATATAATATATATATATATATATCATATATATATATGTATGTATTTTATGTTATGTATGTATGATGTATGTATGTTAGACGATCACAAGTAACACGTGAAGATTGTATATCAAGAGCCAGCAGGAAAAATGAAAAGCAGCAGTACCTAGCGCTTTCGTGTATTCTTGGTACACCTCATCAGGGTACAATATATATAAAAAAAAGGTGTATCAAGAATACACGACAGTGCTAGGTACTGCTGCTTTTCATTTTTCCTGCTGGCTCTTGATATATATATGATATATATATATTTATATACAGGGCCCATTCTATCAATTATTTGTCATCTTGGACTCATTGCTACGAAGGAATTTGTGACGAAACAAAACGAGACAGATTCTGGAATAGTGTCAGATTCTGGAATAGAGAAGACTACTATCTTACGATCCCGTTCTCAAGGAGACACTCGCATTAGCAAATTACGACCAACTGAGAATCGGCATCGGGAACTAATACCCAATGTACCCAATGAGGACTCTGATGCCAAAGTGACGTAGTTCTGTCGTTCTCGGGTGGCTGGGTCAAGATTAAAGTGTTTCTGTCAGTCATAAGGTCGGGGAGTCTATGACCTTTGATGGCACAATGCCAGGGAACACCAGACTTTGATTGGGTCAGTTGATGTGTGATTTTATCACGTTTCTAGGGGCTTGTGAGAACTATTTAGTTTGTGATGTTGCTGTTTGATGTTTGTTTTAATAGATTTTTTTTTCCTTTGGTGGTAACCTTGTAAGATAATGGTCATTCTGCATAAGTGGAAGGGATGTAATGTATTTACATACACACAAATTTCAAGCAGTTAGAAGGAATATGCTACAGACAGGATATTATAGGTACACACACTATATATATATATATATATATATATATATATATATAGATATTATATATATATATATATATATATATATATATATATATATATATATATATCTATATATATATGATATATATATATATATAATAATGTATATATTATATATATAGATTGTAAAAATATAAGCTTATAATGCACATATATAATGCATTCTTCAGTAACCTACATCCTGAAAGCTTACAAATATTAATACCTAATATGCAGCTTTTTTATCACGTTTCTAGGGGCTTGTGAGAACTATTTAGTTTGTGATGTTGCTGTTTGATGTTTGTTTTTTAATAGATTTTTTTTTTCCTTTGGTGGTAACCTTGTAAGATAATGGTCATTCTGCATAAGTGGAAGGGATGAATGTATTTTACATACACACAATTTCAAAAGCAGTTAGAAGGAATATGCTACAGACAGGATATTATAGGTACACACAATATATATAATATCATATAATATATATATATATATATATATATATATATATATATATATATATATATATATATATATATATATATATATATATATATATGTATAATATATGTTATATATAGATGTAAAAATATAAGCTTATAATGCATATATATAATGCATTCTTCGGTAACCTACATCTTGAAAGCTTACAAATATTAATACCTAATATGCAGCTTTAACACAACCTATACGCAAACAAACAAACAAACAAAAATGTCTGTTGGGAAAAAAATACTACATATAAATGTTTAGAAATTAATGTGCCTATGCCCAGGTTGACTTGTGTCCCCCGCATATGAGATTGACAGCAGTTATTGCGGGACGAATGACTGCGTCCGTTTCCGTTAATGAACGTTCATTAATTACTGGCCGCTCATGGAGTGTACTGTCAATAGCGTTTGAGTGAAACAAATGAAATTTGAACGGTGGTTTTGCAACATCATGAAGTGCGACCCGCTAGTGTAATCTCTCCCATATCGGCCCCACATCATTCCGGCTAAGCTGTGGATCATTAAAATTGTTGTGTGCTGTTGTCGACGGCCAAATGAGCTTCGGTTGGGGGGGGCCAGATTCGTCTGTTTAACGAATTACACTTTTTTTTTTTTTTTTTTTTTTTTTACAGAAAATATGAATTTTGAAATCTGAAATAGGAAACGAATTAACGAAGAGTTTATTTTTCTTTATTCTTTTCACAGAAAGTAGGAATTTTTAAATCTTAAAAAGAAAACGAAATACGATTTTTTTTTTACAGAAAATAGGAATTTTGAAATCTGAAATAGGAAACTAATTACAAAGTTTATTTTTCTTTTTTTTTTTTTTTTTATTTTTTTTTTACAGAACATAGGAATTTTGATATATGAAATAGGAAACGAATTACGAAAAGTTTATTTTTCCTTTTTACAGAAAATAGGAATTTTGAAATATGAAATAGGAAACGAAATACGAAAAGTTTAATTTTCTTTTTTCTTTTTGCCGAAAATGGGAATTTTAAATCTTAAATAGGAAACGAAATACGAAAAGTTTTTTTTTTTTTACAGAAAATGGGAATTTTGAAATATGAAATAGGAAACGAATTACGAAGTTTATTTTTCTTTTTTCGTTTTACCGAAATAGGAATTTTTAAATCTGAAATAGGAAACGAATTACGAAAAGTTGATTTTTCTTTTTTTCTTTTTTCAGAATATAGGAATTTTGAAATCTGAAATAGGAAACGAATTACGAGAAATTTATTTTTCTATGTTCTTTTTACCAAGAATAGGAATTTTTAAATCTGGAATAGGAAACGAAATAAGAAAAGTATTTTTTTTTTTTACATAAAATAGGAATTTTGAAATCTGAAATAGGAAACGAATTACGAAGAGTTTATTTTTCTTTTTTCCTTTTACCAAAAATACGAATTTTTAAATCTGAAATAGGAAACGAATTACGATTTTTTTTTTTACAGAAAAGAGGAATTTTGAAATCTGAAATAGGAAACAAATTACGAAGAGTTTATTTTGCTTTTTTTTTTTTTACAGAACAGGAATTTTGAAATATGAAATAGGAAACGAATTACGAAATGTTTATTTTTTTCTTTTTTACAGAAAATAGGAATTTTGAAACGTGACTAGAAAGATTCAATCGTGTCTAGGCTTGAATGAGATACTTACCTTTAAGTTATCGTTATGTAGGTACTGGAGATGCCAGTAGTGACTAACTATCAGCATTGTCAGTATCAGTAGCTTGATAATGAATTACACTGCGACGAATAACGTTTTGACTATTGGTTGAACATTTCAATGAGAGGGGTTCCCAATGACTCGGTATGTTTTTGGTGAATTGATAAAATAAACTTTATTAAAGCATGATTAGATTAAACGTATATATGTATTACAGGCAGACAGCGAAGCCAGGCATTTCACGAAATGCCTGAAATTTCAGGCAGATAGTAAAATGCACTTAGAGGCCCGTTTAATACATTTTATACATTCACTTTACCTATAAGTATTTATATGTGGATTAACCCCTTTTAATGCATTTTACACATACGCTTTTTACCCATAGTTTTTTATCCATGGAATAACCCTTTTAATGCATGCACATTTTACCCATGAGTTTTATCTATGGATAACCCTTTTAATAGATACATTTTATGCATACACTTTTTACCTCCAAGTATTTATCTGTGGTATAACCCTTCTGATACATTTTATGCATATACTTTTTACCCGTAATTTTTAACTATGGAATAACCCTTTTAATACATATTATGCATACAATGTTTACCCTAAGTATATTCATTTACGGGACAAATTTATGAAGCTCTGCAATACTCGTTTTCATTCACTGCACCGTTGAGTAAAACAGAGAGTATAGAAAGCTCTCCTGCAAACTAGCAATTACCGTAGAAGTAGCTCTTGCGTAAGGAAGGAAGGGTCGGGGTAATTTACTTGCTCTTAATATATTCATGAAGGACACAAAGCGGAAGGCACCGTATACTCGGCTGGCTACTTGGCGAGTGGGGTAGATTTCATAACATGCTCAAAGCTTTTTTTTTTTGTTTTTTTGTTTTTTGTTTTTTATAATTGTGCGGTTTTTTATTTTATTATTTTTTGTCCAAATTAAGACAACGTATGTGGTATTTCGGTAGAAAAAAATATGTTAATGTAAATATGATATTTTTCGCTTACTCAGGGTGTAAGCCTGCAAACTACTTTGTTGTTGTTCTTGTTGGGGGGGATAGGAAAGCCCTATGGAAAAGCCTAAAAAAGTCTGAAAAAGGTGTTTCGCGTTGAGTTAAAGATACAGGAATTTTAGCATATGATATTTATGATTTACTTATTAGAATGAAAATTTAGAAAAAATAAATACTGTTCATATTAAACAGTACAGAAAAATTATTTCTAATAAAGTATAGCGTCCTTATTTTAATTTTCGTACGTGAAACAAGGATCTATTTGACCGTAGATTTTAGCACGTTTAAAATTTACGTTAAGCTAGGCATATAACGTTCACAACTTATGTGTGAGGGGAAGATCTTGCACCCGACCTGAGTAAGCTGTAGGACGGATCACGCCTTGTTTTAAATTGTGAAGAAATGGCTTCAGGCTTCAGAAGAACTATTGAGGCTTTTATTACGACCTGCATCTTGAATGAACGCCTTGTGTATGATCTTCCGTGATATTTATGATTATATATCCCAAGTCCGGATAAAGGGGGAGGGTCGGAGTCAGGAGAGGCAACCTTCTGTAAATTATCTGCTCAAACAAATTATGAAATAGCAGTTGGAAAAGCCTCATGAAAAAGTAAAAGCGACCCTATCAAGGGATTAAACTGAGAAAAAGAGGACAAAAATTATTATTATTATTATTATTATTATTATTATTATTATTATTATTATTAAAAAATCCTCATAGTAGCACGAGTCTTCAAATGGTATAAGCAAATCCCACAGTTATGTAAATGTACATATATTTAAATTTCAAAGCAGCACGGATAGCTTTCGGGAATCTGTTCGGTTTCCCCTTATCAATCAGATTGATAAGGGGAAACGAACAGATTCCCGAAAGCTATCCGTGCAGTTTTTAAATTTAAATATATGTACATTTACATAACTGGATTTGCTTCTCCATTATTATTATTATTATTATTATTATTATTATTATTGATTATTATTATTATTATTATTATTATTATACAGGATGGGTATATTTAAACCTCCATAGAAATAAAAGCTATATTATAATATATACAGAAAGCTCTAGAAACACAGAGGTTTTAATTTCACATTATGTGACAAGTATACACAAAACAATTCTAGGCGATGAACAGAACCAATCAGATCTCATCATAAATATGCAATAATATCAATTACAAGACAAAAAAAAAAGTTCCCTTCAAAATAAGATAACAATTCACCAAACGGGAACTGACGCTGACATACTATATTCAAGCAATTGATATGGGAAACCAGCCAGCTCACATACCTCGCGTCCCTATTATATATCCGGAGTATTCAGGGAGCCGACCCTATGATAAATATTTATCGAAGCAATTAATAAATGCTAATAGCAACAAAAGCAACGGCCCGTCGCCGTAGACCGTAGCAATGTCCTCGCAAAGGTATTTCAGAATCGGACGTTCGCCCGTAATTGTCACACAGTTACGTAACTGTGATACAGTTCTGTATCGCCTTCCATTTATTTCCAGACAAATTTTGAGCGTTATTTTGGCGTTGCATTGAACCCTGTAATACACGTTTGGAATAACCCCAGGACAGGATTTGCGTTGCACCGGCCGTTCAAGAGAGAGAGAGAGAGAGAGAGAGAAGAGAGAGAGAGAGATGCGAATCTACAGAAATGTTAACTGGAGAACAGCAATTATTATACTCCGCTCTTTGGAAATGCGATCTCCGACGCTGAGGTTTGGATCTGCTGGAATACGAAGCTTTTTCGATGAAATCGGATGATCGTTCTTGATTCCCGGGTATACAAGTGTATGTATATGTATATGTATATATATATATATATATATATAATATATATAAATGTTATCAGAATTGAGCCGTTATCCCTAACAGTAATGACCTGACAATGTTCACAGCCACATTAGCACTTGTAATGCAGAGTCGTGGATGAAATCTCAGTGTAAATAAACTCTCTCTCTCTCTCTCTCATCTCTCTCTCATCTCTCTCTCTCTCATATATATATATATATATATAATATATATATATTATATATAGTATATATATATGTATATATATATACCATAAAAGTTTTATTCCCATGGTGAAGTGAATTCATTATTAACTGATATTTAGACTTCCCCAGATAATATTCATTACTCATTACATTCATAATTTCGTTCCATTTTTAAAAGACTTTACTAAAGTAGAGTCGGCCTCTTAGCACCCAATCCCCCATCCCCCCTCTCCCCTCTCCATCACCACTACTCCCCCCCCCCCTCAGATTCTTTGCTTGCAGTTGCAGCTTTAACTCGTCCAAGCCAAAAGTCCCATCACAATTTTTAGTACCCCATTTGACCGGCGGAAATGTCCGATAGCTCATCCATCAATTTGGAGTGGGGGTCTTCCACGAAAAAAAAAAAAAAAAAAAAAAGCGGCAACGCAAACAAGGCTTTTCATTCTTTTCGTCCTGTCTGTGTCATAATCTGTAGTAGTTAGCTGGCTTGTGTAACAAATGATAAGCTCTGGTAAGTGCCTTTGGTTTGACTTTGCCTATACCGAAATTACCAATGCTGTAAAGTAATTTAAGAAATTATCTGAGTTTTAGTAATCAATTATTTTTTTTAAAAGTTACCAATGGCAGATTTTCGAATACCAGTGACATGTGGTTTTGTAACCAGTGACATAAGATGGTGTCACTTATTAAGGGCCAAAGTGGTTGACGATTTTGAAAAGACTGTGGGTACAGCTACCAATGACCGAGTTTGGTCACTTGCCAAGTTAAAGCACATTCTAAAAAGATTGACAGCCAGTCGCATAGTTCGTAGTAAAAGACTTAATTTCCGTGAAGAGTTAGATTCAATTTCTTTTAAGTTATTCATAACATTTAAGATATTTTTGTAAGCATTTTCTTGTCCATTTGGAGTCGAAAACTCGCTTTTATTTCGTGTTATTGCTAAGTTTCTCTTTTAAATATGTCTAGGAGCTTTGCCATTTAAACAAAGAAAACTAAAACAGTTTGGTTCTTCCCCCAGCAATGGCAGTATGATTAACAGCTTCATGAGGGTATATATCTTTGATGACTGCTTTTATTATCTGCTTTTTATATTTTGTTCCTCTCTGGATGTCTGTAGCCTCCCAAGGGAGATGGCTATTGAAACTTAAGTATAATCGAAATGTTGGCTGCTGTTTTTTTCCCAGCAGTAGAAGTATGATAACAGTCCTCCTTAGGACATACTAGTATATCCTGATTGGCTGTCTGAACCTCTAGAAGTAGCGTAAGGGATATAATTTGCAAAGAATGAGCATCTTCAGTCTGTAAAGGTCTTCATTGTCACGCTTTACTCTTGCCAAAAGGTCATCCATTCCATTTTGCTGTACAAACGGCAGAACAGCTTCAAAGCCTGAGGGGTCATTTTCTCTTTTGAGTGCCTTGATGAAGAGGGTAATTACCCTCTTTCCCGGGTTCTTTGTGAAGGTGTTTCATGAACGCAAGTGGCATTTTTAACTGTTGCAGATGGTTGCGAGTTCAGTGGGATGTAATCCTACTTTAAAATGTCATTTACAATTACCTTCACTTTTTCTTGTTCGTGTTATTGTTTATATTGCATATGTTTATTTATTGTTAAACTTATCATCTTATTTGCAGGTTTTTCTTGTTCATATTCTTTATTGTTTATGTTTATCCATTGTTAACATATCTTTTGCATAATCTGTTGCCTTATTTTTTCATGATATTTTGTATATTGTGTTTGAATGTATCTTTATTCCTAAGTTTATCATCTTTTAATTATGTTCACATAAAGGCTTTCAGTTTTATAGATCATTGCTTTAGTGATTAATGATTACGTTTTACACCCAATAAGAACTCAAACCGAATTTCCATTTCACATTCGTTGATGATTCCTGTCATTCCACTTCGTTTAACCTTTCTCGGATAACGGGTCAGTACCACTCCGCACATCTTAATAATTAAAAGCTAAAGTTGAGACCTCCCCCCCGCCTTTTTTTTTTAGATAGGGTTGTGGGTGGTGGATGTTGCGTTATCAACGCAGAATTTGCTTTCAAGGATTCGCGAAGCTGGCTATCTTTAGTTCATGTCATTGATGAAGGACAAAAAGTTCCAGACGTAACTCAAGAGTTCCGTAGTATGGGATTCACTCGATAGTTCACTTAACACCGATTCATAATATAGGTCGCATGCTTGAATGATATTATCACAATAAATCCACACTAAGAAGCAATATATGTATATGTGTGTGTGTATTATATATTATATATATATATATATATATATATATAGTATATATATAGTATATATTATATATATATATATATATATATATATATATATGTGTGTGGTGTGTGTGTGTGTGTGTGTGTGTGTGTATAGTATATTTACATACATATATATTTTTACCTGTGGATATTTTTGTCTCATTCTATGAATAACAAAAGTTTACGAGGCAGGCGGACTATGAATGAATGAATTCATTAACACTTTCCAATCGAAGCTTTACAGCAACTAATATCACACGACAGTTTTATTCAAGCGCCTTCCCTGTTTTATTTAATTTAATTTAGTTTTATATCCACTGATCCCTTCCAAGCAAGCTCCAGTTTGTCGACCTAAACGGGGAGGGTTTTACTGTCTAAGAAAGACAGACAGACAGACAAGAGGCGGTCGTAAAATTGGACAGGAATTGCAATAGCGCTGAAGGGTCAAGGGGAATCGAGACAGCAGGCTGAAAATGGGTCCAAGAAAATGCGGCTCCGGAATCTTCTCCCCCCCCCCTACCCGCCCCCTCCAAAAAAAAAAAAAATGCATTCAGTGCGAAGAAAAGGAAGGACCATTTTCAGTCAATGTAATGACCGAATGGTGGTGTGCTTCGCTCGTAGAGAGAGAGAGAGAGAGAGAGAGAGAGAGAGAGAGAGAGAGAGAGAGCAGTCTGTTTTTCAAGGGAGAATGAGAATGTGGACAATGGCGCTTAGCGAAATGCGATACTGTAATAAATATTGTGTATATTATTGTAATGAATATCATTATTGAGGAAGAGGTGGTGGTATGCGTTACCTATTGATGCTTGTCACGAAGATATATATATATCGAGGTTAATAAAGCAAATAAAAACGAGCAACAGTGCAATATGATCCTTATACCGATTATATTTCTCATTTGTATAGAGGGCCTTTGTCGCTGATGTACCAGATCTTTTTTTTTTATCAACACCAGATAAGGTGATTTATATATTGTATTTTAAGTGTGATTATGTGCCTGATAATCTCTTTTTTTAAAAATATATGTATGTATGTATATATGTGGATGTATATGTATGAATGTATGTATGAGCATATATATATATATATATATATATATTATATTGTATATATATATATGTATATATATGTATATATATAATATATATATATATATATATATATATATATATATATATAATATATATATATATATGGTATATATATATATATATATATATATATATATATATATGTATATATATGTGGTATATATTATATACAGCGAGAGAGAGAGAGAGAGAGAGAGAGAGAGAGAGAGAGAGTAGAGAGAGAGAGAGAGGCAGGTGTGTTTGTGTGTGTATGTTACATTCAAAAGAAAACACAAGAAAGTACAGGGACAAAAGCCCCCCTCCAGGCACAAGCGGATAGAAGACCGCTTCCAACAAAAGCCTAGGAAGGAGAGAGAGAGAGAGAGAGAGAGAGAGAGAGAGAGTAGAGAAGAGAGAGAGAGAGAGAGGCTGTAAACGACGCTGTAGCGAGAGACACTTTAATACGGAAATAATCGGCCTTACAATGTCTCGAGCATTGTTTGTGTGCTGGAGAGAGAGAGAGAGAGAGAGAGAGAGAATATCTAAGGCTCCCTAGAGGGCGCTGAGACCCCCTCGTTAGGAAAAGGGAGTTGTCGTCATAAGCAGGATGTAGGGCGTACGCGGGAGTCGTCTTCTTGAGATACGGCGGAGCTCAACGCCCACCGGGAGACAAGTGTTGCGCTCCTGTAGAAGGAACTGTGTTTATGCTAAAAATGGGTTTCCGAGTTTACATTCACGGAAGTTGAATTTAATGGTTTGTGGGTGATTTGTTTTGGTGGAGGCGTTCTCTCCGTGTTTTCTTTTTTTAGTAGATTTTGATTTAAAACAAACTTATTTTCTTACTGTCTTATAAATGGTTGGAGATATTCTTTGTGTGTGTGTGTGTGTGTGTTTTTTTTTTTTTAGGTAGATTTTAATTTAAAGCAAACGTGTTTCTTACTGTTTTATGAATGGTTGGAGATTTTTTTCCGTGTTTTTTTTTTTTTTTAAGTAGATTTTGATTTAAAACAAACGTGTTTCTTACTGTCTTATAAATGGTTAGAGATCTTTCCGTGTTTTTTAAAGTAGATTTTAATTTAAAACAAACGTGTTTTCTTACTGTCATATAATTGGTTGGAGATCTCTTTATACGTGTTTTTTAAGTATTTTTATTTGAAACAAACGTGTTCACTTACTGTCTTAAATACGGATGGAGATGTCTTTCGTGGTTTTGTTTTTTGAAGTAGAGTTTGATTCTTTTTTTTTTCTGTGCAAAGTGATTGGAGATGATCTTCCCGTGGTTTTGTTCAGGTTTTTTTCTTATTTTAATCCTAAACAAACGTTTTTTCTTGCTGTCTGAACAATGGTTACTGATAATCTTCCTGTGGTTTTGTTTTTTATTTTGTATTATTTTAATTTAAAACAAACGTTGAGGTTTTCTGTATTAACTACTTTCCCCCCTCACCCCTTTTTTTTTATAATTGTGACTACCTTTTAATTAAGAACTCATTACAACTCTGTTAACATAATGCCACACAAAAGCAGACTCAAAGATCTTACAAGCCATCGGCTTAGTCAGATTAAAAATCCGAAAATACCTTCACGTATAAAAGTTTACTTTTACGAAAAAAAAAAAAAACAATTGTACCTCGGAATAGAACAGAGTGATTTTTCTTTCCTCTGGGTTATTGAAATCTATTCCTTTCACATCCGAGTAGGACTGGATGTAGCAGCGAATATTGAATATCTGGGAATTGAAACATTTGAAGTAAACTGTCAGTAGTAGTATCGAGAAAAAAAAAATTTAAGATACACTTAACTCTTATATACCATATACGAATGACGGAGAAAGGGTTTTTAAGCTCGGGGTCTTGTGCATGAAAAAATATAGATTAATTTTTTTTTTTTTTTATCGGGCGCGTCTGTCCTTTGCTGTTAATTAGACACTCATGGTAGGTAAACTTTCGAAAATTGGAAATGTATGCATAAATCTGAAGACAGGGCGGGATATAATCTCATTTTCACGAGAATAACATAATCAGCAGTTGCGATGATATATATATATAGTATATATATATATATATATATATATATATATATATATATATATATATATATATATTATATATATATATATATATATATATTAGATATATATATATAGATATTTACTATATATATATATATATATATATATATATGCATATTATATATATATATATATATATATATTATATATATATATATATATATATATATATATATATCTTCTACATATTATGCAGGTCAAGATCTATGTTTCAATACATTTCTTGCAATGCAGATATTCGACATGCATTGCAATGCACTTATAACGATGAAGCATGCTGAGCTGCATTCCCGGAACAATTAGTCTGTGAATGCAGTACAAACTTGACCATTCAAAGTCGCTGCATGCATTCCATGAGTCGCTGAAGCCTGGAAGTGCGTATTTATTGTATCGGGAACTTTGTAATGATTTCCTAGAACGATTATTCAGCTTCGAAAAGAACGGTTCTAAGGGTTTGAAGTCGAGCGTGTGTTCGCCCGATGCTTATTTTTCCAGCGTCTTCGAGTTATTTCTTATACATTATCGTAACGACTGGAATAGCTGATAAGTATGGTGGGTATCAGTAAGAATCAAAGTGGACGGCAGCATTGTGCGCTGCTAATATTTCCTGGTTTCATTTACTTTTTATTTATTTATTTATTTTGTTTAAGGCTTTTATGTTGGCCAGCATCCAGTTCATATGTACATTTTTTTTAGTTTTGATAATGCACGTTCCTCTTATAACTTATCCGGAAGTTTTTTTTTTTTTTTTTTTTTTTTTGCATGGATATATAGTGGACCGTGGTGGAATGTTTTGGTTACCAAGGGGGTACTTCGTGATATAATTATGTATGTACACACACACACACACACACATATAAATTATATATGAATTTTTATCACATCACTTGCTGGCCGAGTCGATAACTTCACTGAAGTCTTGATTTCTCCTCTGTCCGCTGGGCGCTGGTTCGAATCCACGAGAGGACGAAATTACTATCAACTAAATTTCCCTTCGGTTAACATATATGGAAATATATTAACTCCGAGGTAGAGCGAATTGGACAACAAAGGACATTTGTAGCTTAATGCATAATTATATGTATATATATATGTGTGTATGTGTAATGTGCGTTTGCATGTGCGCATGCGCGTATACCTATATGCATAGGTTATTTAGGTACTAATACTGCAAAGCATAACTTGCTGGCGTTTACACTGACCTGTCATTCACCAAATACAAATTATAATCGTTGCAATTCCTCCCTCAACCGACTTCCAGTGATACCGAGTCATTACGGGAACAGCGAAACCACCCCACCCCCTCCCCCCTCCCTCCGTTTTCCCTTTAATACGTAGACGTCACACACAAAGAATCAGACTGCCAGAGAGAGAGAGAGAGAGAGAGAGAGAGAGAGGTTGTTCTAAGTATCTATAGAATACGAGAAAGTAAAGAGAAAATGAAGAGTCCTGTTATTACTCTCGATCTCTGTCCCGATGCACCGGGCGGAAAGATTCTCAACGGGCGAATCGATCATTGGAGAGAGAGAGAGAGAGAGAGAGAGAGAGAGAGAGAGAGAGAGAGAGAAAGGAAAAGTTCTTATGGGGTATTTATTGTTCAGGCGTCGATTAAAAGGAGAATGGGAGAATCTTGTTTATAGATTGGCAAAAATATATTGTATTATTATTATTATTATTATTATTATTATTATTATTATTATTATTATTATTATAGACTGTGGTCTGGGCGATGTCATTGTCTGGTAGTGGCGGGAAGTTTAGCTAATGAAAGTTTTTTATTTTGGCTGTAAGGATCGTATTAGTATTATAAGAAAGCGTTTGTTTTTCGTCTCAAAGATCATGTTTGAATTAAAAGCTTTTGCTTTTGGTTGTAAGGATCGCGTTTATATAATAAATGTTTTTTAATATTTTTTAATCCTACGTTAATCTGAAATTATTGTATTGAGGTTGATGCTGTAACATGCAATGTTTGGAATGGTGTAGAATAAGATCTTGTATTTTCACAAGATCCAAAATCAGTAAATTGTGATTTATCCCCTAATCAGACGAATGAGAACCTCCCTAATCAGGGGTTTATCTCCTGAATAATAATAATAATAATAAAATAATAATAATAATAATAAAATAATAATAATAATAAAACATTGCCGTATCACTTTTCGGTATTTATTATTAAGCAACCCCACCCCACCTTTTCATTGCCTTTTTAAGAATCTCTCTCTCTCTCTCGCCTCTCTCTCTCTCTCTCTCATTTCACCCTCCTCGCCTCCTCTCCTCTCTCTCTCTATCTCTCTCTCTTCTTCTCTCTCCCTCTCTCTCTCTAGAGGTCATTACAACACCGGAAAATTGTCATTCCCCTTTCTTTTCGCCGAATGCAGTTTTGGGGATTCCGGAAGCGCATTTTCTTGGACCCATTTTCAG
This sequence comes from Macrobrachium nipponense, assembly GCF_015104395.2. Classification (NCBI taxonomy): domain Eukaryota; kingdom Metazoa; phylum Arthropoda; class Malacostraca; order Decapoda; family Palaemonidae; genus Macrobrachium; species Macrobrachium nipponense. Next base: position 17,639,753 of record NC_061104.1, read on the forward strand.
TCTCGTGTCCCGATTCCCCTTGACCCCTTCAGCGCTCTTGCCATTCCTGTCCACTTTTACGACCGTCCTTCTGTCAGTTAGTCAGTCTGCCTGAGACTCGAATATCCTGCCCGTTTAAATCGCTCCTCAAAAACTGTCAACAAACGAGAGCGAGGAGTAGGTTTGATTGGAAATAGATTGATTAAATGAAATAGGCGAGAATAAATATACTAGAATGTTGATGAAGGTGGGTAGCTTGGTCCTCCTAGTTAAGTAAATATGTTTCATGAATTTATAATTGTTTTGGATTTTCAAATCAGGGCTTTGATTGAGCATTTGAATTAATTTCTTATTGGCTGGTTCATCTTACGTTAATATCAAATATGTACAACCTACTTTTTACGTTTATTGTATAGACAACAACAACACATATACACTACATATATATATATATATATATTACATATATATATATATATTATATATTATATTACTATATAATTGTATATAATATATTATATGTATATTAATAATCTAGTATTGTATATTAATTATATAATATATATACATACTATATATATAACATAGTATATATATATATATATATATTATCGAATGTATATATATATCATATCATAATATATAAGATATATGCACTGAAGCAAAGATAAGACCAAAACCTCTTCAAATGAATAAATTTTGAAAGTCCTCCACACACACCCTCCCCGCCCCTCCCCTCCCTTTTCCATGATACATTATGCCTGCCTGGCAAGCACGTAATTTATGAAATGTCTTAATGACTTGCTTGCATTGCTGCAGTCAAGCAAATAGCTGTTCCTCCAGAATACGAAAGGGAATCTGATGCTGCGCAAGATTCATTAGTAATAATTAAGTGGTTTAGCTTTTTGACAAATGTCTAATTACTCTTTTATTTTCTCTATTATTGATATGATATAAAAATTATCTCTATTATTGATATGATATAAAAAATTATCTCTGTTATGATAAATTGATATAAAGGATGATAAAATGATTAAATCTATTATTGATATGATTATGAAAATTAATCTCTATTATTGATATAATAAAATTGTCTCTATTAATTGACTACGATATTGAAAAAATTTATCTTCTATTATTGATTATTGATTTGAAAATGTCTTCTATTCTTTGGATTATTGATATGATATAAAGATGATCTCTATTATTGATATATGAAAATTGTCTCTATTATTGATATGACATGAAAATTATCTCTATTATTGATATGATTTGAAAATTGTCTCTATTATTGGTATGATATAAAATTATCTCTATTATGATATATAAAGAAATTATCTCTCTTATTTGATATCATTTGAAAAGAAATTGTCTCTATTATTGATATGATATAAAAATTATCTTTATTATTGATATATGAAAATTCTTTATTAGTGATATGATATAAAGATGATCTCTATTATTGATATGATATGAAAATTATCTCTATTATTGATATATAAAAATTATCTCTATTATTGATACGATATAAAAATTATCTCTATTATTGATATGATATGAAAATTATCTCTATTATTGATATGATATGAAAATTATCTCTATTATTGATATGATATAAAAATTATCTCTGTTAATGATATGATATAAACATTTTCTCGATCTTACGTGTAATTGTTCTAGGCAATAAGGATTTGACCAGCTATATTTTGGTTCCCTTAAGTTTCTTTGATATGTGCAATTTATAAGTTGATATTAAATTTGTGCACAGCAAAGCAAAGAATTATACTGTGAGTCTAAACGCTCAATTGTTTATGTATCTTGAAGTTTTGTATTATTTATACAACTATTTTAAACGTTTATACACTATCATAACATTTCTTTAATTTCTTCAGCATATGTTTTCCATACGATATTCAGACTTAAGGGGTATGTCTATTTGTTTGTTTATGTTTTGAGGGGGAGGGGTTATTCCAGACGTTGAACTTCCCCGCCCCACCCCCACCACCCCCCCACACCCCCAAACCAAACCCTCGCCACCGCGCCACTAGACATCTTCATTAAGAGCCATTTCTTACGATATTGACATTCTATACCGCCAGAAATTACCATCTTTTGTAATTTCGCTCCCCTCTCTCTGCCCCAGGGTCGAAAACTATTCGGGGAACAATGGCCTACTATTTAGCATAGGCCTACTCAAATGAGTATCTGATCGGGTACGGTTTGAGGGGTGATGAAAGGCTGTGGCTCCAAGTGGCTGTGGAGCCTCTTAACTGGGAGCCTTTTGTTGCTGCTGCTGTTTTTGTTGAGCTTCGTAAGTGGGAGCTTTTTGTTACTGTTCTGAGTCCTAACTGGGACCCTTTTGTTTCTGTTGTTGTTTTTGTTGTGCGTCCTAACTGGTAGTCTTTTGTGTCTGTTGTTGTTTTTGTGTAGTCTCCTAACTGGGAGCCTTTTTGTTGCTGTTGCAGTAGTTGTGTTACTGTTGTTTTTGTGTAGTCTCCTAACTGGGAGCCTTTTTGTTGCTGTTGCAGTAGTTGTGTTACTGTTGTTTTTGTGTAGTCTCCTAACTGGGAGCCTTTTTGTTGCTGTTGCTGTTGTTGTGTTACTGTTGTTTTTGTGTAGTCTCCTAACTGGGAGCCTTTTTGTTGCTGTTGCTGTTGTTGTGCTGTTGTTGTGTTACTGTTGTTTTTGTTTAGCTTCCTATCTCGGATCCTTTTGTTTCTGTTGTTTTTGTTTAGCTTCCTATCTCGGATCCTTTTGTTTCTGTTGTATTTGTTTGGGAGCCTTTTTTTGCTGCCTTTTTTTTTCCCTCTTAACTGGGAGCCTTTTGTTTCTGTTGTTGTTGTTGTTGTTTGAGTTTCTTAACTGGGAAGCGTTTGTTGCTGCTGCTGTCCCTGTTAAATGACATCAAGCCTCTGGTTTTCTGGTGATGGACGTGGTTCGGAAGTTACGTAAAGCCGTTGGTCCCGTTGCTGAATAACCACTGGTTCCATGCAACGTAAAAACACCTTACAAACAAACAAACAAACAATCAAGCCTCTGGTGAATTCGTCTCAGTACCACAAGAACCTTCACCAATAGTGTCTGATGTGTACAATTTTCGACTGACATCTTGATCCTAAACTGAATTTGAACATTTATTTTCTATTGCCTCCCAAGGATATTCCTTAGAGCTATCTCACTCTAAAGTACACTGCTAAATCGTAATGTTTAGAGCTATAAATGCCAGGCATCATTTGGCTTTTAATAAAAGTTTATCATTTGTAAAAATGCGTAGAGGGAGATGGTAATTTGTCTTATGAACGAATTACTGTTTTTTCACTTCCTCGTGGAGCTAGCAACAAACTACCTTCTTATTGTTGTTGTTGATCTTGTTTAGGGTGGGGAGGGGTGTAGGAAAGGCTAAAATAGGTCTGAAAAATGTCTTTTGCATTGATTTAAATGCAGAAATTTTAGGATAGGATATTTATGATGTATGCATTAGAATGAAAATGTAAAAAAAAAAAAAAAATTGAATAATGCGTCCGTTAAACGGTGCAGAAAAATTTTTTTCTAATAAAATATAGCGTATTCATTTATCTAATAAAATATAGCGTATTCATTTAAATTTTCGTTGGTGAAACAAGGCTTTGTTTGACCGCAGATTTTAGCAAGTTTTAATTTATGTTGAAAATTAGGATTATAATGCTTACGCCCTATGTGTGAGGGGAAAATCTTGCACGCGTTTCGAGCAAGCTGGAGGTCGCGGATCACGTCTTGTATATATTGCCTCCCCAGGATCTTCCTTAGATCTATATCTCACAGATGCACTGCTAAATCGTAATGTTTACACTTATAAATGCCAGGCTTCATTTTATATTTTTTATTAAAAAGCTTATGACGTAACATGGGTGGATGGTAGGGGAATTTGTCTTACGAGCGAATTATTGTTTTTCCTACATATTAGAGTATCCTACATACTGATGTAATTTGGGGCTGGAGATTAGAGGGATTATAGAATTTTAATTTGCACAAGAGGTAGATACGACTTAATGCCACGAAAATTGTCTTTTATTTCATTACCATAAAGAAAGTTGGAAGATGAAATCATGTAGTTCTACGGCGACCAGTTTATATTTTTATAGTTTTTATATATTTTTCATATTTATTTTAGAATCTTATCGGTGGACCTTGAATTTTGGTAAGAACTATTTCCTAACTGCTTTCAAAGATTTCATGTGTACGCTGAAAGGGTCTGTTGTTTATTTACTTAATTTATAACCTTAATTCGTCTTTCTCTCTCCCGTTCATTGCAAAACATGAAGAAATGTAAAATCTTTTGCTCGGAAATTTGACCCAAAGTCCTACATGTTTGTGGCCTTTATTTTTTATTCATTTATTTATTTTTTATTTGGTCTACGTCCCTCGCTATCGGTACAAGGAAAATGTTTATATATTGTTTGTTAAAATTTTCTTATTTTAAAATTTTTTACTTTTATTTCGCTATCTTTCGTTTTTCTTATTCCTTTCTCGTCTCATCCATTATTGCTTTTGCTTTCGCAAATCTCTTTAAGCTATGTAGTTCTTTTTTCATCTCTCATTTTTCTTGTTCCCTCTGCATTCCACGCATGGTTTTTTATGCATTCCTATTCGTATTCTCTATTAGCCGTTATTTTCCCTTTCCCATTTCTTGCATATTGTTTCACTTACTGCATTTCGATTCGCATTTCCTATATTCTATGTAGTTCTCCTTTCATCTCTTTAATTTCTCCTTTTCTTTATTAGTCCACTTTCGTTCGTATGCCTAAATTATTCGGGATTTCCTCCAAACATTTATCCTGATCCAGCAGGTATTTCACAACAAGTCTCTCTCTCTCTCTCTCTCTCTCTTCTCCTCTCTCTCTCTCTCTCTCTCTCTCTCGTCCATTTCTCACTCCTGCTTAATTATTCATTTCATTTCAAGGAGTGCGAATTAACTCTGAAAGTAATATAGGAATACATTAAAACTCTCTCTCTCTCTCTCTCTCTCTCTCTCTCTCTCTCTCTCTCTCTCTCTCTCTCTCATTTTATAAAATTATTTGCATTATGTATTATGTCCTATAATGTT
>NC_061104.1:17659814-17667314 GCF_015104395.2 Macrobrachium nipponense
ATGACTTACATATATATATATATATATATATATATATATATATATATATATATATATATATATATATATATAAATATATATATATATATATATATATATATATATATATATAGATATAATATATATATATATATATATATATGCACACACTTATATAAATATAAAGAGAGAGAGAGAGAAGGTCCATAACGATGCTTCGTAAATGAAATTCTTATATGACCAACGAATGTCAAGGAGTTTTCAAATAAAAACCAAAATAAAAAAAATAGAGCCATATGATTCCCCAAAAGAAATGACTAAATGATCAATGTAATTTAAGGCCAAAAAAAAAAAAAAAAAAAAAAAAAAAAAAAAAAAAAAAAAAAAAAAAACAAAAAAAAAAAAAAAAAAAAAAAAAAAAAAAAAAAAAAAAAAAAAAAACACAGGGATGGTCCCTAAGAAAAGGTTTGAAGAGAAAGAACCGAGGAAAACAGAAAATAAAGGAACGAAGTCAAAGGGTCCCAGTAGCTATTTAGGCCAACTGTTACCAAAGGGGCTTTCCCTCCCTGATGGCGGGTGCTTTCGCCTGCATGGACCTCGTCCAAGGACCTCTCTCTTCTCTCTCTCTCTCTCTCTCGTCACCCTCCCCATTCTCCAGCCTCGGTTCCCCTCCGTCCCCCTTCCCACGGCCTCTCCCTCTCCCTCTCATATCTCCTCCGCCGCCCTCCCCTCTCCCATCCTCTCGTTCTCTCTCGGTCTTCTCTCATCTCTTACTATATATATCTTATATAATATATATATATATATAGTTATCTTAATAAATATATATATTCCAGTTAAAGCGACACCGCTTTATTATTAATTTCATAGAAGTCTGCTTACTTAATTCTTATCCTCTGGATATCTTTTAATTAGTAATACACGATTATCGTACTGCTCATTAGTATGTATGTGCGTATCCATGTATTATTCACTGTATGTATATACATATATTTTTGTTTCATTATATATATACGTATATATTTTATATATATATATATATATATATATATATATATATATATAGATTTATAGATATTGATAATATATCTATAGATATTATATAGTATATAAATATATATATATATATATATATATATATATATATATTATATAAACTCAATGTATTAATACTTTTGAATGTGTACCAAAGAGATTCAGTGTTGTGATACCTTTATCCGAGTTGGGGAAGGTACATAACGTCCACACACGTTGTTATTATTATTATTATTATTATTATTATTATTATTATTATTATTATTATTATTATATGAACTATTCAAATTACATCGTCCGTCTCCCTTATAAATACCTTATGCTAGAGCAATAGCGATAATTGGAAAATTAATTAATGATATGGTGACGGTGATAATTGGTTAGTGAAATGACGAAAGTACATCGGCAGCGTTCCTTTGGCCCCTAGCTGCAACCCCCTTTCATTCCTTTAACTGTACCTCCGTTCATATTATCTTTCTTCCATCTTGTTATCCACCCTCTTATAACCAATATTTCATATTCTTCCTGTTGCACTTTTCAGACCTACCTACTTCCTATTTCCTTTCCAGCGCTGAATGGCCTCATAGATCCGAGTGCTTGGCCTTTGTCCTAAGCTCCTTGTTAACTGGAAAATAAAATAATGATGCAGTGATATCGATAAATGGAAAATTAAATAATGATAAGGAGATGGTGATATTTGGACAATGAAGCGATGAAGGATACAGTAATGGCAGTAATTAGAAAATAAAAGAATGATAAGGTAATAGCAATAAGGGGAAAAGTTAAGTAATGACATTTATAGGGATAGCGGTAATTGGAAAATTAAATAATTATATGCTCATTAATGGCGATAATTGAGGAATGAAATAACGGCACAGCAATGACATCATTTGCAAAACTGAATAATGATACACTGATACCGATATCTGGAAAAGTAAATGATGGTATATAGCGGTAATTGGAAAATTAGGTCTATAGTAAAGGGATAACTGTAATCAAAGTCCACTGCAATATTCATGGAGACGTTATTGATCGCGTGATTAATGATAACGGTAATGTCACTGGCGACTGTGATAATGATAGCGATAATATTAACGGAATCCATAATAATGATAGCGATAATAATGGCTGCTGATGATACTGATCATGATAATACTAATGGCTACAGGTAATAATGATAACGGTAATGCTAATATCGACGGTGCCAATGATAACGATATTATTAAGGGCTCAAGTTAATAGTGATGACGACAAGTATTAACTCTATATAATAATGATAACGGTTATATACATACATATGCAAATGATAGCGATATTATTAATGCCTCAAGTTAATAATGATAACAACAATTATTAACTGTTCCTATAATAATGATAACGGTTATATACATGCATATGCAAATTATAACGATATTATTACTGGCTCAAGTTAATTATGATACCGACAATTATTAACTGTTCCTATGATAATGATAACGGTTATATACCCTCATATGCAAATGATAACGATATTATTAATGGTTCAAGTTAGTAGCGACAATTAATAACTTAATATAATAATGATAACGATTATATACATACATATGCAAATGACTTGATATAATAATGATAACGATTATATACATACATATGCAAATGATAACACATTATTAATGGCTCAAGTTAGTAATGATAACGACACATATTAACTGTTCCTATAATAATGATAACGGTTATATACATACATATGCAAATGATAACGACATTATTAATGGCTCAAGTTAGTACTGATAACGACAAATATTAACTGTTCCTATAATAATGATAACGGTTATATACATACATATGCTAATGATAACGATATTATTAATGGCTCAAATTATTAATGATAGCGACAATTATTAACTTAATTTAATAATGATAACGGTTATATACATACATATGCTAATGATAACGATATTATTAATGGCTCAAGTTAATAATGATAAAGACAATTTTAACTTAATATAATAATGATAACGGTTATATACATACATTTGCAAATGATAACGATGTTATTAATGGGTGATGGTGATGTTGATAATAACATTAACTGTTCCTATGATAATGATATCTGTTCGATATCTGTTATATTAATACGCAGTATAATGTTGAAAATAGAGCTACTGTACAACAATGACGTTAATTTTAATAGCCGGGTAGTTCCGAGTATCGCTGAAGGCCGTTACCATGAAACTGTACTAACATCTGCATTACCAGTAACGGCAGCACTTGATAACTGCTACGTAAATTACCCGGATGGCTTTGCTAATGCGTGTAGTGGAGGTAACTTGATCGGTTTGTTTGGAGGGAGTACTGTTTGCAGTAGGTAGTTTTTGGGAGGTTTGTGTGTATATATATATATTTTATATGTGTAATTATTTATATATGTATATTATAATATATATTATATATATATATATATATATATATATATATATAATATAATATTATATATTATATATATATATATTATATATATATATATATATTATAACACAGCAAAACACAACGTTTTAATACTTATTATGGATGTCTGATTTTGTACAACTTTTTGTTAGGTTGAAGATGCTCTTATGTTTTCTATGGAGAGTACAAATGGAAATAAAACCTTAAATTTGATATGATAGGACTTTATAACCTTAGGAAATTCATTTCCAGAACTGTACCAAATGGATGAAAGGTCAAAGTATATATACTAATTGAGGTGAAAGCGAACAAATACAGGAGAGAGAGAGAGAGAGAGAGAGAGAGAGAGAGAGAGAGATGAGAGATTGAGAGCAGAGCAGGAAGTTACAGGTTCTGAATCAGACCAAATGGAAAGAAGATCAAGTATATAGTTTAAGGTAAAAAGGAAATAACGAGAGAGAGAAGAGAGAGAGAGAGAGAGAGAGACAGACAGACAGACAGACAGACAAGTTACAATTTCTGATTCACTACCAAATTGATAAAACATCAGTGTATAAAGTATATAGTTAAGGCTAAAGCAAACGAAAATGAGAGAGAGAGAGAGAGAGAGTTACAAGGATCTAAATCACTACCAAATTGATATAAGATCAAAGTGTATAGTTAAGGCAAAAAGAAACAAAAAGTAAGAGAGAGAGAGAGAGAGAGAGAAGGAGCGGAAGTTAAAGGGGTCTGAGTGTCCATTTCTGCCAACTGTCCCTAAACGACTGTCCCCACCCCCCCAACACCCATTCCCCCACCCCCCAACCAGCGGGTTACCGACCGGCATGGCATTCTCCCGTGGCCTCCAGCCAAGAAGGAACGGAGGCTTCTCTTATTCCCGTATTAAATTACGCGGTCCATTTCCGCCCAGACTGTTTGGGTTTATGATATGAAGAAAGAACAGTGCCCTGGGAAATCTGCCTTATATTACAGTCATCGTAAAATGTTATAATTTATTTGAGCCACAGAAGCTTCATGGAGACGCATTGGGGTTTATCTTATTCCTGTTTTAAATTGCGTTGTTCACTTCAGTAGTAAAGCTGCAAATTAGAATGTTGACATATCAAATTGCATCCCTCTAACCTCGTGGTTTTGATTTTATTTAAGTTTTAAATTTGCCTTGATAGCAAGTCTGGCAACGGTATAGGACAGGCCACCACCGGGCCTTGGATGAAAGTTTTATGGGCCGCGGCTCATACAGCATTTAATACGCTTTACAGAAAACTCGATTGGGCCCAAGAAACTTCGGCGTATTTTTTACTATTTTTTGTAAGGGTATTCATTCACGCGAACCGGGCAATACTATACAATAAAAAAAAAAAAAAACACAGCTGTCATATGTAGTTATAGCCCCAAGAATTCTTTCTTACACGCTATACTAGAAATTGTTGTTTTTTGGCATCTTTTAGTTATTCTTAACATTTAATAGGCCGATTCCTCGTATATGCTTCTACATAATCTTGGAAATTAGTTGACCCTCGTTTACATTTTAATTTCATTATTCTTGTATTCTTGCTTTGAAATTAGTAGTTGACACAATTACTTGGAAATTAGTTTACCCAATTGCTTAGAAATTAGTTAATTCAGTTCCTTAGACATTAGTTAACCCAATGTCCTAGAAATTAGTTGAACCAATTACTTAAGAAGTATTTGAACCAATTGCTTAGGAATTAGTTGACCCTTTCCAAATTGCTTAGAGATATGTTGACCCAGTTCAAATTGCTTAGAAATTAAATGACTCGGTTGCTTATAGTTAGTTGACCCAATTGCTTAGAAATTAGTTGACTCAATTGCTTAGAAAATAGTTGACCCATTTCCTCAGAAATTAGTTGAACCAATTGCATTGATATTAGTTCACCCAAATTGCTTTTTTTCCCCTTAGAAATTTGTTCTTTTTAACTCGAATTAAGTGTCGCTAAGATCATTTTCAACAAGAAGGAATAACTTTTCAAGTTTATTTATTTATTTATATTTTATTTTGGTAAATTACCCAGAGAAATCAGTATGCACGGTATCTAATGAGCGTCGTCTTCATCAGAGGATAAAATGTCTCCATAATTTTTTAATTAGGGAAAAACTTTATCAGTAAGATAAACGGCGTTAATTACTGGGGGTTTTGAAAGTCGGGGTTGATTACTCTAATCTAAGGATGAGTGAAAGTAAAAAAAAAAAAAAAAAAAAAAAAGAAGATATTCTGAGCAGGGGTGTTTTTTTTTTTTTTTTTTTTTTTTTTATTTTTTTTTTTTTGCGTTTATCCTATTTATTTATGTGAGCGTTGGGGGTAATAATCTTTTCATATCATGTCTTTTTGATGCCCTTGCTGATTATTGACTATTATTATTATTATTATTATTATCATTATTATTAATATTCGACTGGGTGGTATTTATAGTGTGGGGTTCCGGGTGCATCCTGCCTCCTTAGGAGTCCATCACTTTTTTCTTACTATGTGCGCCGTTTCTAGGATCACACTCTCTGCATGAGTCCTGGAGCTACTCAGCATCTAGTTTTTCTAGATTCCTTTCAGGGATCTTGGGATCGTGCCTAGTGCTCCTATGATTATTGGTACGATTTCCACTGGCATATCCCATATTCTTCTTATTTCTATTTTCAGATCTTGATACTTATCCATTTTTTCCCTCTCTTTCTCTTCAACTCTGGTGTCCCATGGTATTGCGACATCAATGAGTGATCTTTTCTTCTTGACTTTGTTCAATCAACGTCACGTCTGGTCTGTTTGCACGTATCACCCTATCCGTTCTGATACCATAGTCCCAGAGGATCTTTGCCTGATCGTTTTCTATCACTCCCTCAGGTTGGTGCTCGTGCCACTTATTACTGCAAGGTAGCTGATGTTTCTTGCACAGGCTCCAGTGGAGGGATTTTGCCACTGAATCATGCCTCTTTTTGTACTGGTTCTGTGCAAGTGCCGGGCATTCGCTTGCTATGTGGTTTATGGTTTCATTTTTCGTATTGCACTTCCTACATATGGGAGAGATGTTATTTCCGTCTATCGTTTCTTTGAATATATCTGGTTCTTAGGGCCTGATCTTGTTGCGCTGTTATCATTCCTTCAGTTTCCTTCTTTAGCTCTCCCCTCTGTAGCCATTGCCATGTGTCATCGCTGGCTAGTTCTTTAGTCTGTCTCATGTATTGTCCGTGCATTGGTTTGTTGTGCCAGTCCTCTGTTCTGTCTGTCATTCTCCTGTCTCTGTATATTTCTGGGTCTTCGTCTACTTTTATTAGTCCTTCTTCCCATGCACTCTTTAGCCACTCGTCTTCACTGGTTTTCAGATATTGCCCCAGTGCTCTGTTTTCGATGTTGACGCAGTCCTCTATACTTAGTAGTCCTCTCCCTCCTTCCTTTCGTGTTATGTATAGTCTTTCTGTATTTGCTCATGGGTGTAGTGCTTTGTGTATTGTCATATGTTTCCTGGTTTTCTGATCTATGGTGCGGAGTTCTGCCTTCGTCCATTCCACTATTCCTGCGCTGTATCTGATTACTGGCACTGCCCATGTGTTTATGGCTTTTATCATATTTCCGGCGTTGAGTTTTGACTTGAGTATCGCCTTGAGTCCCTGCATATATTATTCTTATTATTCTTATTCTTCTTATTCTTCTTATTCTTCTTATTATTATTCTTATTATCTTTTCGAAAAGCAGTTACACAAAGAGCAATTTAACATAAAGGTAAAGCAAAACTATGTTATAAAAATTATTTTAATTTACAAAATAAACTGAAAAAACTAGACAATTGACAATAAGAATATGACTGGCAAATAGGATGATCCTGGTCGAGTTGCAAAACCTTTGTAAACTTAGCGTGGACGTTCTCGCTCTATCCGTCAGAGAACCTGCATTCGGTCCGCACTATTGCCCTTTATTTTCCGAAACATCAGAAGGATCTGTAACCCATTACACGTAACATTATAAAACTTGAAATGCAAGGGGCTACAAACATGAATGTGCATATATGTGCTTAGTCTTGAAAAAAAATCTTGTACGTTAAGTGAACTATA
>NC_061104.1:17672314-17684814 GCF_015104395.2 Macrobrachium nipponense
GAAACATTTCCTCTGACGGTACGGACACTATACTCTGTTTTTTTTCATCTGTCCATCCGCCTGTGGTGTTTTTGTATGGTAACACTGCGTCCCGGGCTTTAGATAGTTACGTTAATTGTAAGTTTTAGGTAAATAAAAGGATATCTGGGTGTACATTTGTAACTGAAAAGTGTTTTAATAATTTACTGTATGCGAATTACACCGTTAATATTCGAAATAGGATATCATTATAATCGTTGAATGTAAGCTGAGGGTAACTATCTAAACCCCGGGACGCAGTGTTACCATACGCAAACACCACAGGCGGATGGACAGATGGAAAAAAACAGAGTATAGTCATAGTAGAGCTTGCCGATTTTTAATATAATTATAAAAGTATCCGAAGATCTACATACGATTGTTTCGATTGGTAGATATCTCCTACAGTAAGTATTCAGCGTTCTTACAGAATTTGCACGTGTGCACAAGCTGTTATTTCTAGTGTACCTATGCTTAATATATAAATTATATTGATTTTCTGCCTTGTCAAACACAATTATTACACTATGCAAGTCATGTGTTTAAGTTCAGTGCTTCAAGACTTCTAGGTAAAATTTTAGATAATGGTAAAAATTGTCCTTTTCTTCGTCTCATACTTCTATTGAAAAAGTATATAATAGTAAAAATGACCTATTTTCTTGGTCCCGAACTGTAAATGAAAACACCGTCATTTATTTATAGTAATAAGTAAATACAAATTCGAGGGATAGAGTATATTTTTTTAACATTTTCGAAAAATCTCCTCTCTTCAACTTTCGTATTCGTGACAGTTCGACACTGACCAGACAACTTGTCAATATTCTCAAAGGGCCGATAATTGGATGCTGTAAAGTTCACAAGACTCGATAAATATCACCTTATTTCCGAGGTTCATTTAATGGCGCTTTTGAAGTTTCAAAAGGGCTTATGGTTCGGCAAATCGCAGGACGATTCAAAATTCGAATCCGGAAACCAGAAGGCCCAATAATTATATGGATTCGATATGTTCATCATATTAAAGCAATAAAAATCAATTCGTGGGACTATTTGATAAATAATGTAAATAACTATTTTAGGATATCGGCGTTCCCTTTTTTAGATTTGTTAATTTGCAAAACTATAAGACTTAAATATATGGTAATATTCTTAAAGATTAGTATTAATGAAATTTTAGTTAGTGAGAGGTAATTTGTTTTATAGTTCGATTTTCGCATTAATTCAGAATTTTAATAACTTGATCCACATTATACTGCTGACTAACCTAATCTGTGTTTTATGACTAAATAACTAAATCAGTGTTATACGATTAGTATAATAAAACTGCATTTGCAATTCATTTTGAAGGATAATTTTTCGTATCTTTGTCTGTAATCAGCAGTTTCACGTACTGTAAATCACAGTGAAAAAGACAGTAATAATTTTACGATCTAATCCTATTCGTAATTTTCTAATAATCACCAGAGCGACCTTAATTTTGTGAAGAAGGTCATTGACCTTTCAGATCTATTTAATTGGGAAAATGACGCTCAAGCTTTACGAACAATAACGACGTCGCCGTAGCTTAGTCATATCCGCAGTATTATAATTAAAGAAACAAACCGTAAATCTAACAATCATGGAAATATCCTGGAACGCCACCATTTCCAGCGCCTCCGCCGCCCTCCTCTCTCTCGCACCTCACCTTGCAATCTCCTGGAAATCAGGTGATTTAGTGAAATAGATTCCAGCATCAATGGAGACAAAGGTAAACAAATGTCGCTGCAAATGGAAATGAAACCTGACTGGAAATCGATCGGATGGGATTCATCCTAGGGTTTGGAAGCCTCGGGTCCTGGAACGCCAGGGGTTTGGAACGCCGAGGGCCTGGAACGCCAGGGAGTTGGAACGCCGAGGCCCTGGAACACCAGGGGGTTGGAACGCCGAGGGCCTGGAACGCCAGGGGCTTGGAACTCCCTGGACCTAGTACGCCAAGGGCTTGGTACGCCAAGGGCCTGCTTAGAACTCCAAGGGCCTGGAACGCCAGAGCCCGGAACTTTGGGGACCTGGAACGCCAGAGCCCGGAACTTTGGGGACCTGGAACGCCAGGTGTTTGGAACAGCAAGGGCCTGGAACTCCCTGGCCTGGAATGATAAGGGCCTGGAACTCCCGGAACCTGGAACGTCAGTCATGTTTCGCCTGGAACGCCAGGTGCCTGGAACATTGTCCGATAAACGAGAGCGCCTTTGGTGAATATCGTTTATGGATAAGGTTTTCGAATGTGCTCCTATTTATGTTGTAGTAATTCAGGTTTTTGGATGAATGACAATTCTGATAGATGGAGTATTAGAATAGGGTAAAGGCTGCCGGAAAAGGATATATAGAAGGAAATCAAAACAAGACAAACATAAGATGAACAAAAGGTATTTTGTAAAAGAAATTCAAGCAATTTTAGAATAAAAATATGAAAAGAATTAATCAACGACTGAATTTGTCATTTGATGTTTATTATTTTCCCTCTAATCGCGAGGAAGAAGTTAAGCCTACAGCATTTGCCAAATTGTTTCATTGATTGCTTTTTGTTGTTTGGGTGTTTTGGGGGTGGGGGGGGAGCTCTTCGATTTTCTCCCTTTTGAATGACGTAACCACATATCGTACAACAACTCATAGGCTCTGTATATGTTCATTAATTTAGCTAGCCTTTTTGTAAACTCTGTTCTACATGATAAACCATTTAACGTGGTTTGTATAATTATTATGTTGCAACATGGGCACTGTCCTTTCTGTGGACATTTATTTGAATATCGTAATAAACCATTTCACCTGATTTGCGTAATTATAATGTTGCAACATGGGCACTGGCCTTTCTGGTTTATTAATGTCTTAATAAACCATTTCACGAGATTGTCATAATTATTATGTTGCAACATGGGCACTGTCCTCTCTGTGGACATTTGTTTTAATATCTTAATGAACCATTTTTCTTGATTGTCTTAATTATTATGTTGCAACATGGGCACCGTCCTTTCTGTGAACATTTACTTTAATATCCTAATAAACCATTTCACGTGATTTACATAAATATTATGTTGCAACATGGGCACTGTTCTTTCTGTGGACATTTATTTTAGTATCGTAATAAACCATTTCACCTGATTTGCATAATTATTATGTTGCAACATGGGCTCACTGTCCTTTCTGTGAACATTTATGCTGATATTTTCCACTTACATCCTTGTTCATTCGAATGATCTATTTTCAGCTGCGTTCTACATCAAACATATTCATTTAATCGTCGGAAATGAGTGACTCGTTCTATTTTACAAAGATGGCTTTGATGTGATGAGCATGAATTTTTGTATTTGTTAAACAGGTGCGACTCGTATAAATATATAAATCTAATTGTCTTCGTTAAGTTACGAGAGTGAAAACATTTGTATACTATCTGATTAAACCTCATTAAAAAGTTTACCATAATGCGTTAATGAAAGCCTTAAATTCGTCAGAAAATTTGGCGTAATTAGTTTGTAATGAATATTTACGAGAGCTGAAAGCTCATATACGCATCATGTCAAATGTAAATTTACGGAGAGGGGATTTGTGTCACTGTGTCCGTTTCTTGTGTTTTGTTGTCATGAGGACATCTTTGTCTTTCTGCCAGAAGAACTATTGCGAAAGTTATTTAAATTCCCCCAAACTCTTCATTCGATAAGAATTATGTTTTTATTGTTTTGATGGTATGAGGGGGACGTGGACTGTATTCTCTCTCTCTCTCTCTCTCTCTCTCTCTCTCCAAATAGCAATAAAGGATAACATTTACCACCGGAAACTAATTTTAAAGAAAAAAAAATATTACTAAAAGATGTCCACCACGAACACAAAAACTAGAAGAAGAAGAAGAAGAAAGAAACCTTAAGAGAAAAAGTGAATAAAGACGTAGGGAAAAGGAGTCATAAATGAGAAAGGAAAATGCGCGACCAATGTTTATTGCGACCAGCAGCTGCTGCCAATTGACCTCTATCCTCTCCTCCATGGGCCGACTCTCTCTCTCTCTCTCATCTGTTGATTTCGTCCTGAGAGGTCTAGAAGTGTATAGTCGTCGTCGTCTCTGGGTTCCAAGTTCTCTCTCATTCAGGCTGGAGGGTGCTATTAGTTTGCTAGGAAATTGAATTAGTTGGTTGTCTTTGTTTTATGCTGGTTCTGTGGTACGGTCAGTAATATGTATATATGTGTGGGCATATGTATATATATTATATTATACCTATAATAATAATAATATGTTTTGCAATTTGCCTATTTATATTATACCTATAACCTAATATATTAGTAGTATAAAAAAATAAGCCCACCCACAAAAACGCCAAAACATAAAAAGTAAGTACTATATTTCAGAGACTGCAGTCGCTGAAATATAGTACTTACTTTTTATATTTTGATGCTTTTATGGGCTCCTTTTATTGGATGGATATATATATATATATATATATATATATATATATATATATATATATATATATATATATATATATCTAATCACACTACATACATGCATACATATACATATATAAATATTATGTATGTATATGTATGAAATATTCCATCCAATGCCCTCTACTTCAACAGGTTTTGTTGAATAATGAGGTTCCTTTATGGTTGCATGTATCATCCAGGGAACCTTGGCTTTTATAGGCAGATTTGCCCGAAATAGTGGTTAACAATTTCCCCCTAGAAATGATAACTATGAATCTGACCATCGCTGGAGTGTATCATTTAAAATCGCCTACCGGGAACTTCGTCCTTGTTGCTGTTGGAGTCTGTACGACGAGAATTAGACTTTGCTGCGTGTACTGAAGTAGTAGTGCTTGCTACTTGCTACGTGCACTGAAGTAGTAGTGCCTGCTACTTGCTACGTGTACTGTAGTAGTGCCTGCTACTCGTACTTACGAGGTTCAGCATCTATACGCTACATCGGCAACCAACCACCCTTGCCAGATACTGCCATCAGAAGAAATCTGTCATTTCCTTACATGGGAATCAAGAAAGCTGATCAACAGCTGTGATATACTGCTTTAAACACCCTGTGCCATTGCCTCAGTCATTTTGAATATGTATATTGTTTATTTATTGGTACAATGTTCACATGGTAACAATGTCAAAGGATTCGTTTCCTTTTGTTTTCTTGCTTATACATTTGATCACTACAACTTGATTTCCCCTTAGGATAGTTTCTTATTAATGTGTTATCACCCTTGAATAGTGAAAATGATAATATTCTGATATTGATCATAACTGTGATAATAATCATCAGAATAAAAAAACTATGATATTCTTTCAAAAATTGTTATACAAGAAATAAAGATAAAAATAATAAAAATAAAATAAAAAGAAAAATGATAAAATGATAATAAAAAAGTGAAAAGAAAAAACAAAATATAAAAATGATAAAAAAACAAAAAAACAAATATTCCTATACGTTTTAATTACAATATAATTTTCAGATTACATTCATTTATCGTGAGATAACGCTGTGTAGTAAAAATATGAGCGCCCAGTGTGCAAAAGATATATAAAAGTAATAGATAGACATCAAATGCGGAAATGATGAGAGGAGGAAAAAGTGCAAAGGAAATCATTTCAAGTGCTTGATAGATTTCGTCGGCGAGAAAATTGTCGGATCAGCATCGTTATCACCAAGAGTTCGTTCCCTAATTGAGTTTTTTTTTTTTTTTTTTTCTCACCGAAGATGTTTTTCCATATTTCAGGATGAGAACTTTGACAGCCTAGATATACCTGTAGTTGTTGATCTATAAATGACATTTTCGGTATAACTTTTTGTCTTATTTTATTTTATTTTATTTATTTTTTCTGTCTTGACAGAATATAGCCTTATTACGTTGAATTACCGATAATGAGGCTTTTGATTGTGTTTTTTTATTTTATTTTTTAGACGAGATCATTTCATTGGGGATGATTTCAAACTTAGTGAAATTTCAATTTGCTTAGGAAAATCTCTTTGATATATAATTATAAAGAGAAATACGAACTGAAATGAGAAGAACGAATGTTAAGGAACCATTTGTGTGTGTGTGTGTATATATATATATATATATATATATATATATATATATATATATATATATATATATATATATATATATGTATGTATGTACTGTATATATATATATATATATATATATATATATATATATATATAAGTATGATCTATATATATATATATATATATATATATATTTGATATATATATGTATATATTTATATAATAATAATAATAATAATAATAATAATAATAATAATAATAATATTAATGAGCCCACAAAAATGCCAAAACATAGAAGCTAAGTGCTATATTTCAGAGACTGCAGTCTCTGAAATATAGTACTTACCTTCTATATTATGGCGTTTTTATGGGCTCTTTTTATTAGATGGAATTCTGTTGTAAAAGAATATTTTTACCAATCATATATATATATGTCATAAATAAAGACTGATAATATGTATCGTTGTGACATTTCTTGGAATGTGAAGACTGTTCACTTTTAACTTCCCATGGAGACAGGGTCCGAAACGACGACCTGAGAAAGCTGACATCTCTTTCTGGGATGGTGTGATACGAAGATGCTTATTTAAGCAGGTCAATGTTCATTCTGTGGGTATGTGAGTTCATGAGGGCTTATTCAAGGTGTCTTTGAAAACTGGCTGTGACCAGTTACCGAAAGAGTATGTATTCGTCTGTACGTGTACTAACTATGTCCGTTTATAACGGCATGGTTTAGCCGAAAACTAGGGAGACAGCTACGGGAGAAAAGGCAGAATGCTGGGATAGCTCTGCGAAAGTCTATTTATTAAAGTGTGTGAAGTTCCAGGCTGCAATGGGTGAGTTATCATACTTTAGCCAAAGGGATGGCTTGTTGTCTGTTTGACATTTTGTAAAGATGTTCTATTCATTTAATCTTTTGACTTTGTCTTTACAATTGTGTGTGTGCTCACTAGCGTGTTCTCCTGTCTTTTAAACAGGCAGTTCTAGTGAGGGGCCCGAGTGTCCTAGGGACCGAGAGTCCTAGTGAGGGGACTGTGTTTTGGAGAAGAGATAATTGGTGGGGCTTATTACTGATTAAGACATTTAAATACCAGGGGGTTATCTGAGTTAGTTGTCTGTGAGACTTGAACTATTTTCATTACATTGATGATCTTGTAAGAACTTGAGTTATTCAACTAGTACTTTACTTTGAATAAAATGTTATACATTTTTGTAACTCCGACTCTAATTTGATGACCTGATGGAATGGAGAGAGAGAGAGAGAGAGAGAGAGAGAGAGAGAGAGAGAGAGAGAGAAGGGACTGAGGGTTATCAGTTTGCCTAACGCTCAGGCTTAACGGATACCAATATATTAAATACCGGGGTGGGCGACGCCATTCGCTGGTAATAGTTTGGTGGCAGGCGGTTTAAGAGGCTTTTTATATATTTTATAAGCTGTAGGTACGCTAACGAAGAGACTGGTGACCAGTTAGACATAGATGTTTTTTTTATTGGTAGGAAAAGGGTTTATAATCATGTCACAGGCATAATAGTTGGCTTAGCGGTGTTTGAACGAAAAAACCTTTTGTGAGATTAGTATGATTTTGAGAATGCGTTGTATTTCAGTTAATAACTTGTGGGGGTTAAGTTGTGTCCATCTAGTGGTAGCACTGAGCAAAGACAATTGAACTAGAGTCATCAAATTTGCCCACGGTGATGCCTCGAGGAGTCAGGCACATTCAGTTAGAGCTGAGACTTTGTGAGTGCATTCCCGAGACGTCTGCGTGTGTATGAATGATCGCATTTGCATTGTGCCGATGGGGTTAGCGTGTTTTGCGGTCGGGTTTCCTTTCATTATGAAGCGGTGAGTGTTACAATGTTCCTTTTTAGTCCGGGGGGGGGGGGGGGTGGTTTGAATAATTTTGTGAATTGTGGGATTGGTTTAGGATATCAAATTTTTTTCCCATAGTAGCAGGAAGTGATGTGTTTTTTTTTTTTTTTTTTTTTTTTTTTATTAGCGCATGTTTAGAAGAGACGCATTCTTCTTTGTGTTAATATATGTGTGTGCATGAATGATTTTCATACATGCGAAACTGTTGCTTGAATTGCATTTTTTGCATAGACAAAGAGCGCCCACTCGTTCTTACGCTCTCAGCAATTTTTCTACTGACCCAGAGGGGTATTGCAAGGGGAAGGCGGGTAGTGGTCTGCCTCGGGGGGAATTGCTTACCAGGAGGGGGAAACTTTTTTTTTTTTTAGTGTGAGTGAACTCTTTCTTTTTTTTTCTTTGTGTCGGGACATCGGGGATGAGTTTGCCCTTGATAATGAATTTCCAATGCCACAGGACATCAGCTGATAATGATTGGTTGATGATGTGAGATGCCCGTAGGGTATTTTTTTTTTAGAAAAGAGATTTTCTTTCTCTTGAGTGAAGAGAAAAGGAAATGATATACATATGGGATGTGTGTAAGTTTTCCTTATGCTTTGGAAGGCACAAATATAATGGGGTCACAGTGATTATTTTTTTTAATGGGTGTTGGAGAGATTACTTTAAAATGGTGCCTCGTGTTGCATTTGGTTTATCCTGGGGGAATTGCAATATTAATGCCCTTACTTGGGATATTTGTAGGAGAATTATTACAATGGAGAATTATTGTTATCATTACTTGAGACATATTTTACGAGAGATTTGAGATATTTTATGGGAGATTATTTTATAATTATTACAGATAATCATATGGAGAATTATTACCATGAATTATGGGATAAGTTTTGTGGTCAATTATTTATTGAGTTTTTATGACTATGTGAACATGTCAGTGGTTCATGGGTGATGAATCTGGCTGAATTTTTGGTGAATTTTGCTGAATTTTGCTGAACTTTTGGTGAATTTTGTGCTGAATGTTTGGTGAATGGGCAAGCTTTAACATTGGCGAAGTTAGCCATCGCTGACATAAGTTTTTTTATCATGAGAGAATTTGAATTTATTTTTTCTCTCCAGTTTCTGTGAATTTTTTTTTTAATATCTCAGTTCGTGACTTAGAGTTATTGTTCGGGAACGCGTTTAAGTTTACAGCTGTTTGATGCTACAGAGAGATTTATGGGAGAATTTTTGCATTTTTTTTGAATGCATACGTAATGGCACTACATTTTTTTCTGGATATTTGTATTCCAGAAGTTGTGGTTTTCTTGCACAATACCTTTGTTGTATTTGTGATAACTTTGCCAGAGATAGGAAACTTGGCTAAGTTTCTAGTGGCCAATGTCGTAGTGCATATGGAGAAGTCTTTGCTTACACACTGAATTTGGAGTTTTGTTATAATGAGTTGTTGCACATTGGTGATTTTTTTAAGAATTTCTTGTGCAATTTTCTTTGCCGAGTTTTTGCCCTTTTTTCAGCAGTTATACTAAACAGAGAGTTTATAGTTTTTGACTATAGCATTGAGTTATTCTCTGGAGAATTGGAGGTATATTATTTTGGAGATATAATTTGAGATATAATATATTTGAGGTATAATATTTTGGCCATTTGATTTTTTTTTTATTGTGTTGGAGATATAATTTCCACAGTTTAGGCCTATGGTGGTGTGAGCTATGTTTAGTTAAATTATTTTGCAGCCATCTTTGTTGCAAATGGAGACACCTTTTTGAGGAGACATGGGGCAATATTTATGAGTGTGTCAGCTTGGTGCTTTGAGTGCATTTTTTTGGAGATGGAGTTACACTTTTTATTATCCTGCTTGGAGATATATTTTTTGGAGACTCGTTTTATTCCACATGGAGTTATTGGTGGAACAGAGGTGAATATTTTTTTATTGCTGGAGTGGTGGTTTTATTAACACGTGGTTATTGGGGAAATAAGAGGGAATAGGGTGGTGTGGTTATTAATGAAATGGAGGAAATATTTTCTTCACTGGAGTGGTTTTATTATTAATATGGTGATTTATATATATATGTGGGTGGAATTAATCTTTGACAGGTAACCTTTTTTGTGGTTATGATTTTTTCTTGAGTTGGATTCCTGGAGTTTTTCGAGCCAAGAGAAGAGTTCTGTGGTTCTTTCTTTTTGGTTTCGTGACTAATTGGAGGCGAGTGGCATTACTGCATTGTGGTCCTATGGAGATGTTATTTTTGGAGGCATATAATTGCTGAGTTACGAGTTTATCATAGTTTTTTTAATCCCGGATAGGTGATCATTTTTTTTTATCATTGGGCAGTAGCATGTGAGAGATATGTCTTAGAGACAATCTTTGAGCAGTTTAGTCATATCCTGGAGATAATTTCGTGGAATGTGCTTACGTGATTTCAGTATATAACCTTTTTTTTGGAGAATCATGAGTTTCTGAAGTTGGAAGTCTGACTAGACAATTTTTTATGCTGCTGTTCGAGCAGACGTGTCCGCAGGTGGATTTTTTTGCTGAAACCGCTGTGATGAGTCCGATGTGCTGACTCTCTTCGTCTAGTGGTGATTGCTCAGAGTTTTTGCAATATCTGGAAATGTTGACCATAGCATTTCATGAAAGTGCATGTGTAATGGGTTGCTTTCTAGCCGTGTCCGGTCGCTTGATAGTTGCGATGTCAAAAATTCCGTAACTATGCATATTGCATTTCTTGGAGAAAACGCGGGGTTATGTATATTATGCATATATTATGTGTTTTGTGATGGAGAAGTTTACTTGTGATTATCTTTTTTTTCTTTTTCTTTTTTTTTTCTTTTCCTATGAGAGATGTAATTTATCGGGGTTGTGATTTACATAAATGGGCGTTTGACATTAAGTCTCATTGTAATTAAATATATGAGCAGTGAGGGGTTTTTGCTGTTAAACATAGGAGAGTTTTTACTGATTTTGTGGGTTGCTGTAATATCAGAGCTTGAGAGAACATTTTTGATTTTTGGGTCTGGGCTTGTTACATGATTTTTTTTTTCTTGGGCTCATTACCTTTTTTTTTCTTTTTTTTACTTGTGAGAACTTTCGAGTTTGAAATGTGAGTGCAGAAGTCCGTGGAGTTGCTGTGAGTTTTGGATTGTGTGTGCTGATGTGTGAGTTTGGGGAAGTGAGTTAGAGAACTTAGTATTTTTTTCTTTGCTGAGATGTGATAATGACTTATGATTTAGTGGTCATATTGAATGGAGTTAATTGGGAGACGTTCAGTTTGTATTACTGATTTTTGAAGTCATTGTTTGGTAGAGGTAGTATGTCTGGGGTTAATGTTCTTTTTTGATTGACTGATGACTTGACTGACATACTTAAAAACACCATAATCGTCGTTCCCCGACGCTAGCAAGACGCCCACCAGCCGTGCAGAGATGTTGCTGTCGTTTGTCCAGGGTACTTACGAGAGTTTCTACGAGTCTACAGAGTTCTACAGTGCTTTTGGGTCTACAGAAGCCGTTAGATGTTTCCACTGGGAGACATTCCGCCTTCCTACAGCTTGCTACGTCTGTGCAGGAAGTTGCAGATAAAGAGGGATATTCAAGAAGTCCAAAATGAGAGAAAATTTATACGCCCAAGTATTATTGGAGATGAAGCGTGATAGACAATACATTATGATGCCAGAGATGTGCAGTTACTTATATTTTTTTTTTAAGCCGGCCAATGTGTTTTATATACATGAGCTGTTTTGTGTGACCTATGCTTAGGCAGGGGCTAGCCAGGGTAGTGGCCGAGCTACTGTCATAAATAAAGACTGACAATATGTATCGTTGTGACATTTCTTGGAATGTGAAGACTGTTCACTTTTAACTTCCCATGGAGACAGAGTCCGAAGCGACGACCTGAGAAAGCTGACATCTCTTTCTGGGATGGTGTGATACGAAGATGCTTATTTAAGCAGGTCAATGTTCATTCTGTGGGTATGTGAGTTCATGAGGGCTTATTCAAGGTGCCTTTGAAAACTGGCTGCGACTAGTTACCGAAGAGTATGAATTCGTCTGTACGTGTATTAACTATGTCCGTTGATAACGGCATGGTTTAGCCGAAAACTAGGGAGACAGCTACGGGAGAAAAGGCAGAATGCTGGGATAGCTCTGTGAAAGTCTATTTATTTAAGTGTGTGAAGTTCCAGGCTGCAATGGGGGAGTTATCATACTTTAGCCAAAGGGATGGCTTGTTGTCTGTTTGACATTTTGTAAAGATGTTCTATTCATTTAATCTTTTGACTTTGTCTTTACAATTGTGTGTGTGCTCACTAGCGTGTTCTCCTGTCTTTTAAACAGGCAGTTCTAGTGAGGGGACCGAGTGTCCTTGGGGCCGAGTATCCTAGTGAGGGGACTGTGTTTTGGAGAAGAGATAATTGGTGTGAGTAATTACTGATTAAGACATTTAAATACCAGGGGGTTATCTGAGTTAGTTGTCTGTGAGACTTGAACTATTTTCATTACATTGATGATCTTGTAAGAACTTGAGTTATTCAACTAGTACTTTACTTTGAATAAAACGTTATATATTTTTGTAACTCCGACTCTAAT
>NC_061104.1:17687314-17707314 GCF_015104395.2 Macrobrachium nipponense
GCATCTTTGTTCCTCCACTAAGGAAAGCCATGTATCCAGACGCAAATTTCTCTTCGTTTTAGGACCAAATCGACAGGATAAATACCACCCAGTTGGTGGCGCGGTGTCCGTGGTGTTGTGGTGGGGGTGGGGTAGGATTAAGGAGGGGGGGGGTCTTCTGTGGGTGGGGGATGGGTCTTGGGGAGGGGGGGGGGAGATGTTGGGGGAAGACAGGAGCTCTTGGTAACAGTTGGCCGCAGAGGACACTTCCATTCTCTTTTATTTCACGCTTTCTTTCATTCTCCTCTGTTGCTTTTATGTGCTTCTTCTCTCTCCTCCTCTCTCCCTCTCTTTACTTTATTTCTTTTGTGGAGGCGAACGGTTTCTTTATTTTGTCTTTTTCGGTTTTTATTTATTTTTATCTTTTTATTTTGTTTTTGTTTTAGAAAATTAATTTTACTTTGATTCATCTCCTTTGAATGATTGAAACCCGATTTTTTTTTTCTTTTTATAAAAGTTTGTGTCACATCCTTGATAGGTTTTTATCGTTAACAGTTTATAGTCAGGTGTGGAAAGGAAACAATATACAAATATCTTTGGCATGTTTATTAATAAAAGCAGTTTGCAGTTAAGTGGTAAAATTTAACAGCATACTTGAAGCCTTGGTATGTTTATTATAATCAAACAGTTTATAATAAAGAGTGAAAAGTTAGCAGCATACTGGTAGCCTTGGTATGTTTTTATTAAATAAATAAAGCAGTTTGTTAAGTTAAAGTGGGTAAAAATTTAACCAGTAAACTTCTATAGCCTTGGCGGTTTTTGTTTTATTAATAATGCAAAACTGCTTAAATAATAGGGCGAAAAAGGTAGCCAGCATACTGGTGAGCTTTGGGTTTTTTTATTTTTATTAATAAAATAAAGCAATTTATAGTAAAGTGGTAAAAGTTAACAGCACACCTACAGTCAATGATTTTTTTTTTTATCCATTTCGATGTAAATTCTCAGCCTGAAACACAGACTTTTGTGAGAGGACCCAATTCGGTCCAGTTGGAGTGGCGCCCTGTGCAGAGGTTACTGGGCTTCGGAGACCCATCCGATTGATTCCAGCTTCGAATTCATTTCCATTTGCAAGCTCTGCCTTTGTTTACCTTTGTCTTCATCGCTGCTGGAATCTGTTTGCGAGGATCACTTGATTTCAGGGAGGCTCTGCAGACTCTGTAGTAGTAGGGCTACAGAGGAGGGAGAGCGTGCTGAGTGTGGATGAGGGCCGCTACAGCAGTCAGGTTTTGCTTGACTTGATGGGCCGCAGTTTCTGAAAAAAGTGGAGTAGAGTTTTTTGAGTTTGTCATGTTTCGCCCATTCAAGAACTTGGGGTAGATTTATTTGACGCTATGTAGGATCTGTAGGCTACAGAGCAAGAGCGCGGCTGCTTGTAGAGGTGGACAGACAGCTAAACAGTCAGGTTTTGTTAGACTTGACGGGCTGCAGTTTCTGAAAAAAGCGGAGTACGGTTTTTTGCGTGTCATGTTTCGCCCATTCAAGAACATGGGGTAGATTTTATTTGAGCTATGTAGGATCTTTTAGGGTACAGAGCAAGAGGAGCGCGGCTGCGTGTGTAGGTGGACAGACAGCTAAACAGTCAGGTTTTACTAGACTTGACGGGCTGCAGTTTCTGAAAAAAGTGGAGTAGGGTTTTTTGTGTGTCATGTTTCGCCCATTCAAGAACATGGGGTAGATTTTATTTGACGCTATGTAGGTTCTTGTAGGGTACAGAGCAAGAGCGCGAACAGACAGCTACAGCAGTCAGGTTTTGCTAATCTGAATTTCTGTCGAGTTTCTGAAAAGTGTGGAACAGATTTTTTCCAGTTTGTCATGTTTCTCCTGCTCAGGAAGTTAGGGGCAGAAATATTTGAAATATCTAATTTTTTGTCGGAGGGGTCCCTACGGCTGTCATGTTTTGTTAGACACTTACGGGCTGGAGAGTTTCTGAAAAAGTGAATACAATTTTTTTGCTTGTTATGTTTCGCCCCTTCAAGAAATTACAGTATAGATATATCTATCTCTTTGACAAAAAAGTTATGTTGCAAATAGGAGTGTGGTTGCTAATATCATCCAGTATATTGCTAATTACTTACTAGTTTTTGTTTTCCCCGATAAATTGGGTCAAATATCTTGTTCACGTCAGAGATTCATCGTCTTGGTGTTCATATTGCATACAAAATTTGCCAGTTTTGATCGAGAAATTTTATCCGAATGCTAACTGTCTATTTTTCAAGCTTTAACTCTTTCAACCTTGTTTATTCCTTTTTCAGAGGCTTATTTAAAAAAAAAACACTTCAATGATGCTCTTATCCATTATTATTATTATTATTATTATTATTATTATTATTATTATTATTATTATTATTATTATTATTTAAAAAATAATCATAGTAGCATGAATCTTAAAATGGAGAAACAAATCCACAGTTGTGTATACGTGTATATATGTATATAATGTTAAATCTGTAAAGTTTCCCGAAGGCTTTCTGTACAGATTTATCTTTAGATATATGTACACATACATAACTGTGGATTCGTTTCTCCATTATTATTATTATTATTATTATTATTATTATTATTATTATTATTATTATTATTATTATTAATTTGGGAAAGTAAATCCAGAGTGGTATGTCTGAGTTTGTTTTTTAAAAATATATAAACAAAAACAAAAACAATATCAAACAGGCATACTACTGTGGATTTACTTTCCCATCTTATTGTTATTATTATTATGATTATTATTATTATTATTATTATTATTATTTTATTTATTTTATTATTATTATTATTATTATTATTTATTATTATTATTATTATTATTATTATTATAATTATTTATTATTATTATTATTATTATTATTCAAAAATGAACCCAATTCACATGCAATAAGCCACAGAGTCAATGACTTGAAGTTAAGCTTCCAAAGGATATGGCGCTCATTCGAAAACTAATATTAAATAACAGAAGTTAATAGGAAATGCAGAAAGAAGAGACCAGTCATTAGAAAACAGCAATTAAGTTTACAAATTAATTCATGAATTTACGTGATACCCTTTGTAACTGTGGCCACTGGAACCTCGGGAGTAAGATGAAGACTTACCTCGTAAATGTAGATTATCCAGTGGCCGAGTGTTTGCTTTTCCAAAACATCTGAAGCATCTCTCTTGAAACTCCTTAAGAAACATCCCTCAGGTCTGAAGCATCGCTCTTGAAGCATCCTGAGAAGCTCTTAAAGATGGAGATTGTATAAGATTATATTACCAGTTGTTCTCATTGTCTCGGAAATTCGCTTATTTATTTCATATTTCCTTTCATTTCGGATGTTGTGGCGCCAATTTTAATCGACTTAATCAATCAAACATCTGATGTAAGGAAAGTGTGATGATATTTCGACGGTGCTTTTTTTTTTTTTTTTTTTTGCTGTGAAATTCATAGGTTAAAGTTTATATCCGTAACTCATTTTTGTTGTCCTGGTATTTTGATGGGACTGAATAAAGTATATATATATATATATATATATATCGTAATCTATATATATAATATGTAATAATATATTATAATAATATATATATAATAATATATATATATATTATAATATATATTAAATATATATATATATATATATAGATATATATATATATATATATATATATATATATATTTATATATATATATATATATATATATATATATATCATACACTCTTTTGTTAAATATATTCCTGGACTTACCCCACCATACAGGCGAGGAGAATCCACGTCGTGAATATAATAATTTCAAACATTATATTTATACTCCAAAGATGTAAATGATATTTTTCACACTTTCATTCGGAAGTTAGCGATAAATTTGCCTTTTCTTGCTTAATTTGAAAGGTTTATAATGTAACTTCATATCGTGTTTATACGGATTGCAAAGTTCAGTTTTAGGCAGAAAATTTAAATGAAAATGAGGATTGTTCCTCTTTAACGAAAAGTAAATAAAACAGTTGTAGATATTATATGAAGTACTACGCAAAACGGAATTTTGTAATTACAGTAATCATACATCATTTCTATATTCCTGAAACAAGCCGTGAGTCGTTTAAAGTTATGAGCGTGACAAAAAATAAAGACGGATAGTTGGCTATAAACTTTACAGTGATAAAGGGAGCTCTCACATTCGCTTCGTGACAAATAGCTTGAAAATGACCATCACTCATCCCCTCCACCTCCATCATCCTACCTCCCTCCCATTCCTCCTCCTGCTCTCCCCCCTTC
Organism: Macrobrachium nipponense; assembly: GCF_015104395.2. Lineage (NCBI taxonomy): Eukaryota > Metazoa > Arthropoda > Malacostraca > Decapoda > Palaemonidae > Macrobrachium > Macrobrachium nipponense. Next base: position 17,691,599 of record NC_061104.1, read on the forward strand.
CCTCCGGCCCCCCTGTGTCACATTCGCCGTCATTATATTGTAATTTTCCTCGGAGAATTACGATCCAATATCGCATAAAATTGAGTAAAACACTGGAGCCATTTAATATTGACGCACACCGCCACGTAAACGATGGAGTGACGTATGTTATATATATATATATATATATATATATATATATATATATATATATATATATATAGTATATATATATATATATATATATATATATAATGTGTGTGTGTGTGTACGTGTATGAAATTATTTTTTTCAGTTCCTCATCAGTAGACATCCTAATGGTAAACATGGTTATTTTTTTCTGGTGTTATCAATTTGTACTAATGTCCCTTACCGTTATCAAACTGGGAATGATGTGAAATAAAAAAAAAATGAAATATAAACTTCACGGAAGTAAAATTAATTTAAAACCTAATTAGCTGTTTACGTTCACGGTTTTCAAAAATGGTAAGCTATTTCCACAAAATTTTGACGTAAATTAATCATTTTATCATCGTGTTTTTTAAAGGTAAAATTTACCCTTTCTCTAAAGGAAGTTGCCTCACAAGTAAGTGAGCGTTAGTATATAACTCCAAATTAGCCTGAGCTATTTTCTTTTATAAACCTATAAATCCGAGTTGATGGCTTATTGAATTAGATTAATAAATGATGACGCATTCAGTGTTGATTTTATAAAGACGACTAGAGCATTGTCGATCATGTATGCTTGAAGTTGTAAGGTGTAAAACAATATTATTTTTAGAAAAGTATTTTGGCAGGGCGATTGGAAGAGTTTATAAAAAGAATTTGTCAGAAGGATTAGAGAATTTTATAATAGGTATTTTGCAGAATAATTGGAGAGTTTTATAAAAGATATCTGCCAGAAGGGTTGGAGAATTTTATAATAGTTATTCGACAGAAGGATTAGAGAATTTTATAATAGTTATTCGACAGAGGGATTGGAGGATTTTATAATAGGTATTTGGCAGAAGGATTGGAGAGGTTTTAAAAGATATTTGCCAGAGGGTTTGGAGAATTTTATAATAGTTATTCGACAGAAGGAGTAGAGAATTTTATAATAGTTATTCGACAGAGGAATTGGAGGATTTTATAATAGGTATTAGACAGAAGGATTGGAGAATTTTATAATAGGTATTCGACAGAAGGGTTGGAGAATTTTATAATAGGTATTCGGCAGAAGGATTTGAGAATTTTATAATAGGTATTCGACAGAAAGATTGGAGAATTTTATGATAGGTATTCGACAGGAAGATTGGAGAATTTTATGATAGGAATTCGACAGAAGGATTGGAGAATTTTATAATAGGTATTCGGCAGAATGATTGGAGAATTTTATAATAGGTATTCGACAGAAGGATTGGAAAATTTTATAATAGGTATTCGACAGAAGGATTGGAGAATTTTGTAATATATAAGTATTCGTGAGAAGGATTGGAGAATTTTATAATAGGTATTCGGCAGAAGAATTGGAGAATTTTATAATAGGTATTCGGCAGAAGGACTGGAGCGACAGAAGGATTGGAAAATTTTATAAAAGGTATTTTTCAGAAGGATTGGAGAATTTTATAAAAAGGTATTTGGCAGAAGGATGGGAAAATTTTATTGTAATTATTTGGCAGAAGGATTGGAAATATTTAATCTTAGATCTCCTCATTTGCTTAAGATATACAATTTACTATTATTCTTCTTCTTCCCAGCTTGTTCCCATTTTTATATGGGGGTCGCCGTTTCGGATGAGCCGTTTCCATCTATTTCTATCCTGCGCTTCTGCCTCAAAAAAAAAAAAAATGGAATGACAATTTACTAGTATTATTATTATTATTATTATTATTATTATTATTATTATTATTATTATTATTATTATTCAGACGATGAACCTTACTCAAATGGAACAGGCTCAGATGGGCCACTGACTTGAAATTCAAGCTCCCAAGGAATATTTTGGCGTTCATTCGAAAGAAGTAACAGAAGGTAATGATAAACACAAAAAGAGCAGATCAGTTATTAGAAAAAGAGGTAAATGAACAAATCAATATCTAAATAAAAAAGTAACATATTAAAATACAATTTGGATTGGACTTCAAGCATTTTACAAAATGAACGACGACCTTTATTGAAGACTAGGCAATTCCACATCTTAAATTGCTCGGTTTTGTATCTTGTATTTCAAAGGAAGACGAGTTTGATTATATCGTTTTTGTTGTAAAATTCTTTTGCATTTGCAAATTTTCCAGTGATTATCCTTTAATAGAACGTTAGATTATATAGTTTTTATTGTCCGGTGATTATCCTTTAATAGAACGTTAGATTAAATACTTTTTATTGTAAGATTCTTTTGCGTTTGCAAATTTTCCAGTGATTATCCTTTAATAGAACGTTAGATTAAATAGTTTTTATTGTAAGATACTTTTGCATTTGCAAATTTTCCAGTGATTATCCTTTAATATAACGTTAGATTAAATAGTTTTATTGTAAGATTCTTTTGCATTTGCAAATTTTCCAGTGATTATCCTTTAATAGAACGTTAGATTAAATAGTTTTTATTGTAAGATTCTTTTGCATTTGCAAATTTTCCAGTAATTATCCTTTAATATAACGTTATATTAAATAGTTTTTATTGTAAGATTCTTTTGCATTTGCAAATTTTCCAGTAATTATCCTTTAATAGAACGTTAGATTAAATAGTTTTTATTGTAAGATTCTTTTGGATTTGCAAATTTCCCAGTGATTATCCTTTATTAGAGTGTTAGAATGTTTTTGCTATCACCTCATGCTTTGAATATTTTAATTACATTTTAGTGACATTTTAGGTCTGTTTGGTGAAGCTGTTTGCTGTAGTTAGTATAGTTAAACCAAAATGCGATTATTTGGGTTGAATTGTATAGTAATTACAGTGTAAAACTATACGGGCTTTATGTAATTTCGTTACTTTTCTTAATTACGGTTAGGCGAATGAGGAGGCAGTTAGGAAAAATACTTATGCAAGGAACTATATATGCTCAGTATCAAGGCAGCAAATGCGCTTTCTCTCTCTCTCTCTCTCTCTCTCTCTCTCTCTCTCTCTCTCTGTATATGTATATGTATATATATATGTATATATATATATATTTTATTATTATATATATATTTGTTGTGTGTATCTCCATCTATATTGTGTATAATATCTATCTATCTATCTATATGTATATATATTTATAATTATATAATCTGACAATATATATATATATATATATATATAGATATATAGATATATAATGTGCTTACGTATGTACATAAGTGTATAGCGGGAATACATTACTAAGATCTAACTGGATATGAACGGAAACTAGAGGTGAATGGAGATTTGTGGAGTGAAAGCTCCGGGGGGCGAAAAAAAACGAGAAGTTGGTGGGGGGTGGGGGGGGAGGAGGGGGGGGGGGGGGGGGGGGGGGGGGGGGGGGGGGGGGGGGGGGGGGGGGGGGGGGGGGGGGGGAGATTTACACAGAGGTATTTTGTGCTGCGGTTATGATGATGATGGTGATAATAATGAAGTAAGATGGTTAGTACGATAGTGAGGTGAGAACAAAATATGGGTTCTAATGAAAGGATCTAGAATTTTGTAAAGCAATACAATAAATGGGTTTTATGTGAAAACGGTTCAGAGAGAGAGAGAGAGAGAGAGAGAGAGAGAGAGAATTAAACTTTGAAAAATTACAAAAGTATTTACGGACACACACACACACACACACACACAGAGAGAGAGAGAGAGAGAGAGAGAGAGAGAGAGAGAGAGAGAGAGAATTAAACTATGAAAAATAACAGGAGAATATTTACGGAGAGAGAGATAGAGAGAGAATTAAACTATGAAAAATAACAGAAGAGTAGTTCCGTAGAGAGAGAGAGAGAGAGAGAGAGAGAGAGAGAGAGAGAGAGAGAGAGAGAGTACCAACACACTGTTTCCGTCGCGTAGAACAAAACTAATGATGATATAAAGTCTGGTTCTCATATAACGAAGAACTGAGGAACAATGCTATTCTGACGAAGGGTGAAAAAGAAATATGTTAGTGATATATTGTATAGAAGAAAAAAAAAGGCAAAAGAAATTTTAACATTTTTGCAGGTATTCAAAGATAAAGCGAGCTTAGATATTACTGAGGTTTTCGAGAAAGCAAGCTTAATAAAAATGGAAGTTTTTTTATTACTATTCTCCATGGTGAAATCGAACTAGAAGAGGTAGAAGACAGCTTGAATTGTAATAGAGAGGAAGAATGAATATAAGTAAATAAAAAGAGACTTTGGAAAGATAGCAGCGAACTGCTTCCAAAGATATGAGAAGGGGAGTGAGCGATGAGGGAGAACTCAAAGATTAACGAAGACGTAGGTGTAAGGTGATGGTGGAAAGATTGTGCGAGAGAGAGAGAGAGAGATTGAGTTTATAAGGTTCCAGAGAGTGAGTTAGGAATTGTGTACTGAGTAAGCTCGATAGCTTGGGAATGAGAGTAGGAAATTGTGTATTTAATTACAAGGCTTGAAAGAGAAAGCGAGTTTATTATGTACTGAGTAATCTAGATGGTTTTAGAGAGAGAGAGAGAGAGGGGAGAGAAATTGCGTATTGAATTAAGTTTGAAAGAGAGATTGAGAAATTGTGTATCAAGTTAGAGAGAGAGAGAGAGAGAGAGAGAAATTCTCAATCGGCATTTCGTTTCGTATCTTCAGTCTCGACTGAATTTCATTCGAAATTGCTTAATATGAACAGTATCAATCCAGTACTGCTCATCTAGGTATCAGAACTCTCTCCTTAGAACAGTCAAATATATTAGAGCTGTAAACATTTTGGTTACATGTGGAATCATATAAATTTTGTATTGTCTGTGTATATATATGTATGTATGTATGTGTATGTATGTATGTATTGGTGTAAATCTTGCATCATTTCCTTTCCATCTCCTGAAGATCTTCGTTCTCTCCTCTCCTCTAGTCACTTGTCCTGATGAGCCTGTCACCTGTTAGCTTTAATGAGAGACGAAATTAATCTCTATTTTTTTTAAATCATATGTCAGTGAAAAAAAGTCATATTTTCAGGATTATTGACATATGAAATTATGAGTGAAGTTTATTTTTCGAATGCGTATGTATTTTGAAGTTTTAATGACTCCTGTTTCAGTGGAACTCATTTGGGGATATTTAAACGAAGTTCTATAATATTTTCACTTACTCAGGGAGTAAGCGTAGAAACTACTTTGTTGTTGTTGTTTTTGTTTTTGGGGGGATAGGAAAGGTCTGTGGAAGAGCTTAAAAAAAGTCTGAAAAAGGTGTTTCGTGTCGAGTTAAAGATACAAGAAGTTTAGAATAGAATATTTATGATTTATTTATTAGAAGGAAAATGTAAAAAATAAGTAATGTGCATGTTAAACAGGACAGAAAAATTATTTCTAATACAATATAGCTTATCTATTTTAATTTTCGTTGGTGAAACAAGGATTTATTTGACGTAGATTTTAGGACGTTTTAATTCACGTCAAGTTAGGAGGAATATAATGTTTACAACTTATGCGTGAAGGGATAATCTTGCATGCAGCCCAAGAAAGCTGGAGGTCGGATCACAACATATTAAGTATTTAAATGTAATCTAGAATCTGATTTTAGCTACAATGAAGTGCTGATATATTGTATTATATAACGAACACCTCTCCCACCGAATAAATGAAAAATCTACCGCAACTAAAAAATAAGTAATGTTTATTCAGCGAAAAGTTCAATATTTAATTTATTAAGGCGCTTTGGATAAGGTAAATCAAATATTTTACCAGCAAATTTATATTCGTTTGTTTTTTAACCTAGGAGACAAGGCACGTTAAATATAATAATCGTAGTTTTTGCTTATAACAGTGATATAAGAATAACGTTAATTTTTTATAAAATTGTTTTGATTCTAAAGTTTTGTCAATTTCTTTTGAAATAGTACTTACTCGGAAAAAGTTTTGATATTGATATTTTTACACACACACACACACACACACACACACACACACACATACACACACACACACACGACAGTAATCGATCCTGTTACTAGCGAGATTTTTTTTTTTTTTTTACAAGGAAAGTTTGAAAATATATTGAATAAATCGAACACTTTTTTTTTTATTATTTCAAAATTAATTCGTTCGTGGAAGCTCCATCTTTTATCTTGGTGCGTACTGTACTACTGTCATATTTGAAATTGCCTTAGTTACTATACATACAAATTTACTGTAGTTATAAGGTTCACTGTTATTTAAACATCATTCTACTTGTTAGTGTTACCAAATAAATTGGATTGAACGGGATGTATCTGTAACGAGAGTATAGTATATATATATCGTATATATATATATATATATATATATATATATATATATATATATATATATATATATATATGTATGTATATATATATATGTATATATACATATATATATATATATATATATATATATATATATATATATATTTATTACAATATATACACCTATTGATATAAGCATGTATAATATATGTTATAATATCTACACCTGCAAGACAACTAAAGTGTCTCTGTTGACCCAAACGAAGAAATAAGTCCTTGGTAGTTAGGTGACTGTAGTGAAACACAGCCAGGGGAAAGTATATCAGTGTTTACTCATCAGTGAAAGATCTCGGTGATTATATATAAATATATCATATATATATATAATATAGGATATATATATATATATATATATAATATATATATAATATGATATATATTATATATATTATATATTATATATATATATATATATATATATATAATATATTATATATATATATAATATAAGAAAGGAGAATATTTGTTCCCTAAAATTCTTTAATTTTAGTGCCGCCTAATTTATAGAGTCCATATAGCTAAATATATTTAAAAAAGTGTTTTTCCTTTATAGTAAGTTTTAAAATCCATAAACATTTTAACTGTTTTTATTGTTGCACCCAACGGACTTCTAGATGTTCCTCAGTTGTCAAACAATAATCAAGGATTGATTGACAGCGCAAATCGAATGAAATCAACGTCATTTGAAAGAAACTTGATTCAATCTGTAAACTGTCATTCAAAATATACAGTTTATGTTTTTGACTCTGTGTTTAAATATGGTATTAAGTCGCGTTCGTATCGGCAAGTCATTGAATGTTGTATTCAATATGTCACATCTCTACTTGTAAATCTGTTCATGATTATTCTCATAGTGAATGTATCAGTCACTTCATGCTTGCAAGGAAATCAATATCCTCTTCAGTATATATTACAATTCCCTATTTACCGAACATGAGATATTTAGATTATTGCTTAAATTTTTTTTTTTTTGCCACTTTTACTGATTACAGGATATTCACCCTCTATCGGGCAGAATATTTGTTAAATTACATACAATCCATTCAGTTTGCAATTTGTAAATACCATCTAATTAATGAAAATGCTTTTCTATATCATAAGTAGTCTGTAGTTCACAAATGTCATGCATATATATATATATATATATATATATATATATATATATATATATATATATATATATTATATATATATATATATATATATATATATATATATCTAATACAGTGTTTGGTGACATGCATTCCATTCTGGGTCTTATCTCGCATATCATGAAGTTATTTTATCGCATTTCATATTTCCCATCCCGTATGTTATTAAAACGAGCTAGAGATAATTTAAAGTTTTTAAATATGTTTTTCTCAACATATATCTTAAGGATATGAGATAAGCACGGTTAAACACTACAGCAATCTACACGTAAGATTACAAACTGTTGTATATATTACCATTACCAACTACTTTTAAATGATATTCGGCATTCGGACAAACGTTATATTATATTTCATTGGGAATAAAATCCACACTCGCTCCCGTAGCAATAAAGACAGATATCCAATGAATTTGTTCCGGGAGGTGTTATGATGTAGCCTGTATAGAAAACGGGAAATGAAAAACGGGCGCGTTCGCTTTATAGTAATACGTGGGATGTCGTGGCTAACGATCCAGAACAGAGTCGTAGGTGGTATAATCACTGATGTGCCAGTTTTTTTGTTTTTGTTTTATTTCTGTAATTAATGATATTCAAAATCTTCAAAATTTCCTTATGTTCTCGTAAATACAAACGGCGCTCTGAAAAAAAAGGGTTCATGCGTAAATTTATTATCATGAACCTTTTTTAAAGGAAATTTTGCAGATTTTGAATGTATATTCATGAACTTTTTTTTCCATGGCGTCGTTTGTGGTTACATAACAAAAGAAAAATGTTGCAGATTTTAGATATCAATAATTACAGTAAGGGTAAGATAAAATAATCATATAATTGTTTATATACTCCTGTTCAGGATCGGTAGCCACAACATCCGCCATATAATTCCATGAAGCGAACGGCCCCAGATTTTCATTTCCCGTTTTCTGTGAAGCCCATAATATTTTCTCTCGGGCCAACAATTCCCTCGGGAACACATTCATCGGATATCCGAGCCTTTATTGCTATAGCAGCAAGAGTGCAGATTTTATTCCCAATGAAATATAAAAGAACGTTTGGTCGAAAGCCGTTCATTATTTGAAGCGTAGCTCGGACTCTGTGTTTAGAGAAAAAGAGGGAAAAGGTGGGTGTTACTGTAGAGTGGTTGGTAAGGGAAAAATATACAGTTTAAGCTGTCGCGTTGCGTTGGCGTTTTCTATGAAAGGCAACAGAGAAGGGGAAACTTCTCGATACAGATTATGTCATCCAGTTGGAGTTCTTAAGCTATTAGTAATAGCTCATCTTTGCTACGAACTAGTTTTGTTTTATTAAGTAGGAGTTCTGCAAGTTGTTTTGTCTCATTTCTGCAGCTATTAGCTATCCTTGAGACCAATTTCTTCAGTGTTTGTTACTTTTTGTCGCTTTAAACTTTTAATCTCAGAATTATCTTTCGCTAAGTCTCTAAGCTTGGGTGTGCAAGAAATCAGTCTGATCTTAAGTTTCGTAAATAAGTTAAAGGCTTGTTTATGAAGTACAAGGCTTCAATCCAGATTTTAGTTTTAGTATCCCTGTAAATTTTGTAATCGAATTCACACAAAACTATTTTTCATTGACGTTACTCTCTCTCTCTCTCTCTCTCTCTCTCTCTCTCTCTCACCAAAGAATTTTGTATTTACGCTATACGTTATTCTCTCTCTCTCTCTCTCTCTCTCTCTCTCTCTCTCTCTCTCTCTTACACACACACACGTGCCCAGTCACCCTCACTTCCATTCATACACTATAATCATGGATGCGATTTCGTAATGAAATGGCAGAGAAAGCGCTTGCATAATTCCACGGCGTTTGCACGCCAATTTCAGCTCGCTACAAAGCGAAAAAGTTTCATTTACTTGTTCATATGCGTTTCGTTTTTGCTTTTATCGTTTTCATTAAGACCATTAAAAAGCAGTTCTGACTTCGTGAGAAGTGCGATATTATTCCTGCTAATGTTGGTATTAACATTACCCTCGTAATATACTTTGTTAGTTTTGCTTTTCGAATGTTCTTGGGACGGAAATGAGTATTTTTTTTCTGCGTGCTGTTTATTATCTGTGTTAATGAGTTTTTTTTTGTTTTTTACACTTCATCTGATACTTTAAAGAAATTTGTCGGTTGAATATTTTGTCCTAATTTTACAATACTATTTACTGCATAGTTTCATATAAACTATTCCTATATATATATATATATATATATATATATATATATATATATATATATATATATGTATGTATACCTAATACTTATACATATAGATATACATATGCATTCTCTCTCTCTCTCTCTCTGGAAAATGCCAAAAGTTAATCGTCTCCCAATGGCTTCTCAAACATCTTGACAAAAGCCACGTTGCACCTGCATTTTAGGAACTAACCAATCGTTCGCCATTTCCTTTTCCTTACCTATTAATTGATCAAAAAGGATATCAGAACTGACGCACTAAACGTCTGTAAATTCTTCTCTCCGATGCATTTGGCCAAAGCTACGTTAATCTCAAGTCTTCAATTCTCTTCGTCAGCCGATTCTCCGCAACCAATCACTCCCAGGTTTGAGGAGACCCCATCCTGAGATTCCATTTGGAGTTTGACAGTTCATAGAGGACTCTCTCTCTCTCTCTCTCTCTCTTTCGTCTCATCTCTCTCTCTCGTCTCTCTGCTGCTCGTCTCTCTCCGCTCCCGACCTCCTCCTCACCTCTCTCTCCTCTACTCTCTCTCTCTCTCTCTCTCTGCGTCGGCTTCTCCTTCAGGAGTGTTGCCTATCGTCTGTTGCGTATTCCTTCCCATTGACCTGCTGCTTCTCCTTACCTGTTATTGCAGTTGGAGACCTACTGACGGATATTGAGGTTAATTTTTTTTCTCTAAATGAGACTCTGTGATAAAATAATCGGCGGTCACTGTATGATAGATTAAGGGTATGTTAAATGGATGATGTTGAAAGGTTTCAGGTAATATGACTTTATTGATTTTCGCTTATGAATACCGTCAGGGCAAATCAGTATTTTCAACTGTGACGCCCTTTTATAAAGAGAGAGAGAGAGAGAGAGAGAGAGAGAGAGAGAGAGAGAGAGAGAGAGAGAGAGAGAGAGAGAGAGAGAACACTTTGTAACTGCTAATGATAGGGACACAAAGAAATGTAAAGCAAATCACGTATTATGATCATTAAAACCGCGCAGTTTATTGTTTTAACTTGATTGTAATGCGTATGTCCATTAGGGAATTAATTCACTTGGATGCAGATGTTATAGCTGCAGACATTCTCAGACCAAATTCGATAACATACATCGAGTTGGAAGATCTATCATTTTGCTCTGTTTAAGCTTATAGAGATGTTACCTTCCTTGATTTCCTTACCAAAGATGATGCTGGTTTTGTTATGACTTGACTTGTATTTAAGATTTGTTCTTATTGTTACCTCAGTTGTAACCTTCTGATATATTTGGAATTTAATATGAAAATTTAGGTAGACACAGTTTTAACGGACAGATTTGTTAAATGCTTAGGCAAATGTAGGTCAGTTTCCATCTTTGGAATCATGGATTTCTTATTTTTTGCGGTTTGAGTTTTGTTTACAAATTTGTTTACGGAAGCATGTTTAAGATCCTTACTTTATGTGTTTAAACTGAGGGTACATCTCTAATATTTTATTAGATGTAAAACAATTTTTACATCTAGCCGGCATTTCCCATCGTATTTATTCGTTTTCTGTTTCGGTAAAAGTAAAACATTTACAAAAATACCTTACCATTCACAGAGACAAATAGGCCTGAAAGAGGCCTATTCAAGCGGCAACAAATGAGCCCCATAAATGATAGTATGTATTACGTATTAAATAAAAACTGCAGACTACACGAGAAGGGAAACGTTGGAATAGGTTTTTTTTTTTTCTTCTTCTTCTTAGCTAGAAGCGAATGCTTTTTTTTTTTTTCTTCTCCGAATGTTGATCTTCCACGTATTTGTTTTGTTGTTGTTTGGCTTTTGTTTGAGTAATTTTTTTGTCTTTTAGTTTTAATTTGTCTCTTAAGGCCTTTTGTTATGTGCTTTCACGCATGGGTTCCAAATGGATGATGATGATGATGATGATGATGATGATGATAATAATAATAATAATAACTAATATAATAATAATAATCATAATAATAAAATATAATAATAAATAATAAAATAATAATAATTAATAATAATAATAATAATATCATCCTTAGTACAAAAAGACAAGAGTAAGGGAAATATAGCCAGTAAATACAGGCCTATCACTTGCCTACTAATAATATGGAAGTTACTAACAGGTATCATCAGTGAAAGGCTGTACAACTACCTAGAGGAAACAAACACCATCCCCCACCAACAGAAAGGCTGCAGAAGGAAGTGTAGGGGCACAAAAGACCAGCTCCTGATAAACGAAATGATAATGAAGAACAGTAAGAGAAGGAAAACAAACCTAAGCATAGCATGGATAGACTATAAGAAAGCCTTCGACATGGTACCACACACATGGCTAATAGAATGCCTGAAAAGATATGGGGCAGAGGAAAACACCATCAGCCTCCACAAAAATACAATGCGCAACTGGAATACAGTACTTACAAGCTCTGGAATAAGACTAGCAGAGGTAATTCCGTAGAGGGATCTTCCAGGGCAACTCACTGTCCCCACTACTCTTCGTAGTAGCCATGATTCCCATGACAAAAGTACTACAAAAGATGGATGCCGGGTACCAACTCAAGAAAAGAGGCAACAAACTCAACCATCTGATGTTCATGGACGACATCAAGCTGTATGGTAAGAGCATCAAGGAAATAGATACCCTAATCCAGACTGTAAGGATTGTATTTGGGGACATCAGGAATGAGTTTGGAATAGAAAAATGCGCCTTAGTCAACATACAAAAAGGCAAAGTAACGAGAACTGAAGGGATAAAGCTACTAGATGGGAACAACATCAAACACATAGATGAGACTGGATACAAATACCTGGGAATAATGGAAGGAGGGGATATAAAACACCAAGAGATGAAGGACACGATCAGGAAAGAATATATGCAGAGACTCAAGGCGATACTCAAGTCAAAACTCAATGCCGGAAATAAGATAAAAGCCATAAACACATGGGCAGTGCCAGTAATCAGATACAGCGCAGGAATAGTGGAATGGACGAAGGCAGAACTCAGCAGCTTAGACCAGAAAACCAGGAAACATATGACAATACACAAAGCACTACACCCAAGAGCAAATACGGACAGACTATACATAACACGAAAGGAAGGAGGGAGAGGACTACTAAGTATAGAAGACTGAGTCAACATCGAGAATAGAGCACTGGGGCAATATCTGAAAACCAGTGAAGACGAGTGGCTAAAGAGTGTATGGGAAGAAGGACTGATAAAAGTAAACGAAGGCCCAGAAATATACAGAGACAGGAGAATGACAAACAGAACAGAGGACTAGCACAACAAACCAATGCATGGACAGACAGACTAAAGAACTAGCCAGCGATGACACATGGCAATGGCTACTGAGGGGAGAGCTCAAGAAGGAAACTGAAGGAATGATAATAGCGGTACAAGATCAGGCCCTAAGAACCAGATATGTTCAAAGAACGATAGACGGAAATAACATCTCTCCTATATATAGGAAGTGCAATACGAAAAATGAAACCATAAACCACATAGCAAGCGAATGTCCAGCACTTGCATAGAACCAGTACAAAAAGAGGCATGATTCAGTGGCAAAAGCCCACCACTGGAGCCTGTGCAAGAAACATCAGCTACCTTGCAGTAATAAGTGGTACGAGCACCAACCCGAGGGAATGATAGAAAACGATCAGGCAAAGATCCTCTGGAACTATGGTATCAGAACAGGTAGGGTGATACGTGCAAATAGACCAGACGTGACGTTGATTGAGAAAGTCAAGAAGAAAGTATCACTCATTGATGTCGCAATACCATGGGACACCAGAGTTGAAGAGAAAGAGAGGGAAAAAATGGATAAGTATCAAGATCTGAAAATAGAAATAAGAGGAATATGGGACATGCCAGTGGAAATTGTACCCATAATCATAGGAACACTAGGCACGATCCAAGATCCCTGAAAAGGAATCTAGAACAATAGAGGCTGAAGTAGCTCCAGGACTCATTCAGAAGAGTGTGATCCTATAAACGACCCACATAGTAAGAAAAGTGATGGACCCTAAGGAGGCAGGATGCAACCCGGAACCCCACACTAAATACCACCCAGTCGAATTGGAGGACTGTGATAGGGCAAAAAAAAAAAAAAAAAAATAATAATAATAATAATACTATAGTGTTAAAACCTGGATATTATATTTAGATCTTCTTAAGCTTTTGAACCATTTTTCTGATTGATTTCAATTAATTTTTTTTATTAAATTCCAAGGAATCCTTAAAGAAGTTCGTGATGCATTCTAAGTATTTTTGAAAAAATAATGTGAATAATCATGAGAATTCTATGAATTCTAATTACAGTTATATTTATAGAATTCAAATAATTCTTATGGAATACAAGAAAATTATCTGGCATGTAATGGAGTCTTCATTTGAATAAATACTGCATAATTTTACTGCCTTTGAAATATGTGGAAAGCGATCTGTGCTATTTTTCCATTTAGCAAGGTAAATAAATCTGGTTAATTATATCAAATATTGCAAAAAAAGAAAAACAAAGCCGACCTCTCATTAATACATTACGGTAAACTTCCAAATGAGATCTAATTAGATAATGTTCTAAACTCCCTTTTTTTTTTTTTTTTTTTGCATCGTAATGATGGTAATGAGATGTGTATGCATAGCGGCTCATGTACGGAATATGATGTTATATTAATATTGTTTAGTTTTATGGCGAAAGCAAATTGGAAAAACGTTAAATAAGTTATGAATGGAATATTAGACTCGCGAATGGCGGCTGTCTGGTGAATTCGTTATATGATTTTGGGGAATGGGAGGGAATTGCTAAAATTGGTTACATTGAGGCGGGTTGCTAAAATTGGTTACATAGAAGGGGGCTGGAGGGGGCTGCTAAAAATGTTTAAATTGAGGGGGTTGCTAAAATTGGTTACATGAAAGGGGGCTGGAAGGGGGTGCTAAAATTGGTTACATGGAGGGGTCTGATGGGGGGTGCTAAAATTGGTTAGGTGGAAGAGGGCTGGAGGGGGTTGCTAAAATTGGTTATATGGAAGGGAGCTGGAGGGGAGTGCTAAAATTGGTTACATGGAAGGGGGGAGGGAGTGGGTGCTAGCGTTTGTATAACGTGATCATGAAAATTTTCCATTCATAGCAAATACATTTATGCTAAAACCATTTAAATATGATGATCAGAACTTTCGAAATATGATAGAAAGTAAGAGAAAAAGCTAACATCCAAGGTGATTCAATTATTTTTGAGAGAGAGAGAGAGAGAGAGAGAGAGAGAGAGAGAGAGAGATGTTTCACTGGTTTGATCGTCTTCTTTAATCGTCCTTGTGCCAGCATGGTCTCCACTTCCTTGGCGATCCATATCGAAGCTATAAAAGCTGTCTGTCTTCGTTATGAATGTTATTCAACTTGAAAATGTTCCCCTCAAAAATTTAATCGCTGAAAAAGGTATTGGTCTTGGAATATAAAAAAAAAAATTTTTTGAACTTATATTTAGGATTTTGTTGTTACATCAAGTTTACTAAATTACTCTTGAGATACCTAAATTGAGACGCCATTATCTCCTTTTTAATTGTAAACCATGGCTCAAGTCTTGAGAGGAATCTTGTTTCTTTTTGCCACTTACGAAATCAGAGATTAAAAATTTTCTGGTTCCTTCCTTAAGATTATTAAGCAATAACTAATAACTAATCTGTTTTGCCTCCATTTAAACACTTGTTACCACGTAATTTTTATTCTAGTTGGGGAATTTTCATTTTCTTAGAAGAATTATAAATGATATGTTGGACATTAAAAAAAAATCAACTTTAAAGAATTTATCTGCAACCGAAATCCACCAAAGTTGCCTTCGGCCGCTGGACGGCGTTCCAGGCCCTTGGGTTCCAGAGTCCAGGTCCTGGAAGACCCATCAGATCGATTTCCAGTCCGGATTCATTTCCATTTGCAGTGACGTTTGTTTACCTTTGTCTCCATTGATGCTGGAATCTGTTTCACTAAATCTCCTGATTTCCAGGAGATTGC
>NC_061104.1:17712314-17742314 GCF_015104395.2 Macrobrachium nipponense
AACCGTTGTCTTAGTTCCTCTTATTATATGATTCACCTTATATTCTCTTTTAAATTGTTAATTGGCATGCCACTCAGATGTCGGGGGTTCGCGCCTTCCCCAAGGGAATGAAAAATCACCGGCTCTGTATCATGATCAGTTACTGCTGCAGTGTGGGGTCTTTGGCGGTGGGAGTTTGAAACCAATATTCTTTTGAAGCTTGAATTTCAAGTCAGTGGCGCCTGTGTGCTTGTTCCATGTGAAAAGGTTTCATCTACTGAAATAATAATGATGGTAATTGTGTATTTTCTTAATATTCTCAATATTGTTTTTATTTAAGCCCGAGAAATTATTAAGTCCTATTGAAAGCTTAAGCATTGTAACTGTTAAAACGTGGTTCGAGTTCCATGTTATCCAGAGGGTTCCGTAGCTAGCTGCGTATCATTAACTACACCATACCTATTACGAAACAGTAGAAGGGAGATAGAGAGATAAACAGACAAATAAATGGGAAGGGTCGATAGACAGATAAACAGACAAATAAATAGGAAGGGTCTTTGATGTTTATTCTGCAATTATGGGCCATAACGAGAGATACCGTGAGGTGATATTGCCTTCCATGATGAATAATTCCTCTGGTTCATTAGAATATAGTGATTGATGCACGTTTATTATATACACGAATGAAGGACGCATACCTCTCTGACTACGTAACCCAGTTAATTGCTTCGTGTGCATGTCTGTTATTCTCTGTGGGCATACTTTTTAATAGCCACGGAGGCGTTTCTTAGATAATTCCTGTTTTTCGATTTTAAAATCCATCTTTCCTTGTTTTTTCTTTCTTTGTGTAGATACTTTTATTTAATCTTTTTTTTTTATCTCGTAACGTTTTAATATGGAATATACTGCTTCTTAATAGTCAAAGCGGCGTTTCTTTGATAATTCATTGTATATATGAATATTTACAATGAGTATGTCTCCTTAATTAAATAAAGAGGCTTGCCTAGATGATGCCTGTTTTCCATTTTCAAAATTTTTTCCATTTAATTCGTATGTATATATATATATATATATATATATATATATATATATATATATATATATATATATGAGCATATATGTGTATGTATATATATACATACATACATACATACATATATATATATAAATCAGAAGGCGTTGAAGAAGACAGCATTAAACATATGCCACTCATTGCGACGTGACATATGTTTAATGCTGTCTTCTTCAACGCCTTCTGATTTGTACTGTGCCGAGGAATAGCCTAACCATCATGTTGAATTATATATATATATATATATATATATATATATATATATATATATATATATATATATATATATGTGTGTGTGTGTGTGTGTGTGTGTGTGTGTGTATGTACGTATGTATGTATGTATATATAGTATATGCTTCTATACGCACATAACCATAACCATATTATGATTACAGGCCATCTGGTAGTTGAAGCTCAGGTGAGTGTGCCTGTGTTTACAGGACAAATGTGATTACTGTACCACTTCCTCGGCTCTGTGTTACATAGAATATCTGGTGGGAAGAGTCTAGAGATGTCGGCGATGGAATAATTCAATCAGTTTCCATATCTTACGGATAATGATGTGGCGTTGTGTTTACAGACTTGGTTACATACCCCCGCGGTTAGGGATTTGTTTCTATTTGTAAAGGAAGGAGAGAGAGAGAGAGAGAGAGAGAGAGAGAGAGAGAGAGAGAGATAGAGAGAGATCCAAGTAAAATATGACATATCATGGAAAAGATTTTTTTTCGTTGTGTCTTTCATGTTAATATCGTTTTCTATATATACTCGCTGGTGTGTGTATGTATATATATATATATAATATATATATATATATAGTATATATATATATATATATTATATATATATATATATATGTGTATGTATGTATGTATGTATGTATGTATGTATGTAAGTATAATACATTCATACATATACATTCATTTACAGTGATCTACGATTATTGCTAACTTAGGTATATTATAAATATCGATTACTCAGTAGAAGGATATAATGAAAGGCCTTTTTATATATTTTTTTTGGCACTCTCCAGGGTTTAATTTTTTTTATGAGAAACCTAAGTAGTGTCATTGTATATTGTAATTATAATTTTAGTAATTACTTGTAAATCATTTTAGAAACATCTTTCAACCATTAGTTTGAAAGCCTATCGAGAAAGTAAGAAAAGTAGATTCTTAACTCGAGTATTCCGGAATAAAGCAAACTGAAAACTAGTTGCGTCAGTGCTTCTAACGTGGTGCACTGTAGGCATTACTTAAGGGGGTTTGCAGCGTCCCTTTGGCCCCTAGCCGCAACCTCTTAGATTCTTTTTACTGTAGCTCCGTTCATATTCTCTTTCTTCCATTTGACTTTCCACCCTCTCCATTAATTCCTTCATAGTGTAACAGCGAGGGTTTCCTCCTGTTATATATATATATATATATATATATATATATATATATATATATATCGGTTGCTCTTTCAGCACTGCATGACCTCAAGGGTCCCAGCGCTTGGTTACCCAAGCCTATATCTTGTATTGTTTTCAATAGAAGTAATCGGCATTGAGGTAATAATCGTAACATCTGAAAGAGCAGCTGTTTTGAAGCACAAAATAGCTTATAAATGGTGTTATTGGATGACGGGATAAGACTCTATTAAGCACTTTGAGTGAGAACTTTAATAGTTTTTTGTTTTTTTTAATCCATTAGTTTTATGTACTATGACACGTGTAATACCCGATTTCCTGACATTTGGAGTTTGCTGAATATGTCTGTATAAAAATCTAAATCCTTGGAAAGAAAATCATTCTGAAATGGTTACTTATTATGTAGATAGGTTTATTATTATTATTTTTAAATACCAAAGATCACTTCACAGAATGGATGCATCAGATAAAAATAAATAAATGGTCACTGATTATTATTATTACTATTATTATTATTTTTATTATTATTATTATTATTAGGTAAGAATAGGAAGAAAGCTGTAATATTTACTAGCATATAGCTCGTGGTGCGAACTGCTCCAGATTGTACCAACCTATAGGAGTTCTATCTTAGAAAAAGGTTAAATGGTTACCTATTATTATTATTATTATTATTATTATTATTATTATTATTATTATTATTATTATTATATAAGAATAGGAAGAGAGCAGCAATATTTTCTAGCATATAGCTCGTGGTGTGAAGTGCTCCAGTTTGTACCAACTTGCAGGATTTCTATCCTAAGTGACCTATATAGCTGTCGTTCCCAATGCGATTAAAACTCCTCCATAATTTCCCTATAATTTCTCGTTGCCTTTAGACCCGAGGTGGAAAAATGAATTGTGATTACACACCCAATTGACATTTACACTTAAAATAAAAATGTGTCCACAAACAGTAGCTAAGAAAATTATGAAAAGTCGCGGTAATGGATCGTGTCACTTTTAAGAATTGAAATGCGGTTTCTATTGGACTTCTGAGCCGGGAAGGTGATCCCATAGTTTTTATAGCGAAGGGAACGAAAGAACTCTGCCTATAGAGAGAAGAAACCTTTGGCCGGCAACAGAACGAGAGGCACAAACAGGCGAAAGACAGCAGCCTGAAGTTCTCTTTAAGTCAAGTTTATGGTGCATAGTTCAGCAGAATATCCTTCGACGATTATGTAGATCTTATTATCATGATTGGCTTTAAAGCGCCTCAGTGGCGTGGTTGGTATGGTCTTTGCCTGCCACCTCGGTGGCCGCGAGTTCGATTCTCGGGCATTCCATTGAGGGGTCAGAGATGTTTATTTCTGGTGAAAGAAGTTCACTCTCGACGTGGTTCGAAAGTCACGTAAAGCCGTTGGTCTCGTTGCTGAATAACCACTGGTTCCATGCAACTTAAAAACACCATACAAACAAACAAAACGAACAAACAAACACGCGAAAGATAGCAGCCTGAAGTTCTCTATTAAAGCTATCTTTATAGCTCAACGGAATATCTTTCGATGATTATGTATATCTCATTACCATGATTGGCTTTAAAGAAACGAACTTCATGTAAAGATAAAGGTCCCGGGAAGCTTCTGACATATAGACCAAAGAACAGTATTCAAATCGGGGCAGAAGAAAGAAAAAAAAAGTAATATATTACAATAATACTACCCTGCCAGTTCAAATGAAGGTAGCAAATTGTCTAAAAAGTGTGACAATGATATTGTCCTCTCTGTGGCTACACTTAGCAAACCTTGCTAACATTATCTTGTTTCCTAACAACGTTAGATAGGATTTTTTTTTTTTCAAATTCTAAATAGATAAGCTTAAAGGTAACACCCGTTATTGGTAAATGCCATGATTAAGTTAAAGTTGAGTATATTTAACCAGACAACTGAGCTGATTAACAGCTCTCCTACGGCTGGCCCGAAGGATTAGATTTTTATTCACGTTGTGAGGAACCAATTGGTTACCTAGCAACGGGACCTACAGCTTATTGTGAGATCCGAACCACATCATATCGAGAAATTAATTTCCAATCGCCAGAAATACATTCCTCTGCTTCCGCGCTGGCTGCAGTTGGGAGCGACGTTCCCCGTTGGACGATTGGGTTACGTACTCGCCTATCGATTCGGTAGTCGCGAGTTCGATTCCACGGAATTTATTTCTGCTGATTAGAAATTAATTTCTCGATAATGTAGTTCGGATCCCACAATAAGCTGCAGGTCCTGTTGCTAGGTAACCAGTTGGTTCCTAACGGAAATAAAAATCTAATCCTTTGGGTCAGCCCTAGGAGAGGTGGTAATCAGTGGTCTGGTTAAACTCGGATATACTTACTTTGGGAGCGAACTCTGGCTACCAAATCGGTAGGCGAGTATGCAACCGACTCGTCCAGCAAGGAACTATCATGATTAAATATAGCGCTATACCTTTGAAGTGGTAGAATGTGTTTAATATATCCACTCTTCTTGTATAAAGTGGTAAAGGTGAGCATTACGAATCAAATATTCAATTCTTGTTCAGGAAAAGCAACAGTAGTATACAATACATGAAATTAGATCATTGTAGAAGATTCAGTCTTAAGTCGTTATTTAAAAGGTATATTCGTATTGAATTCATTTTTTAATAGATATTTAGACGGCGTCAATTCATGTTAAATCATTATTAGATATAAAATTCTTTATTTTGAATTCGTTTTTAAATCATTTCAAAGGTGGAGTTATCTTAAATTTACTCTTTTAAGAGAGCGTCTCAGTGGCGTGATCGGTATGGTGTCGCGAGTTCAATTCTCGGGCATTCCACTGAGGGGTCAGAGATGTGTATTTGTGGTGACAGAAGTTCACTCCCGACGTGGTTCGGAAGTCGCGTAAAGCCGTTGGTCCGGTTGCTGAATAACCACTGGTTCCATGCGACTTAAAAACACTATACAAACAAACAATACTCTTTTAAGAGATATGTCAATCTTGGGTCCCTTCTTGAATGACTATTATTGACTCGGGCATTTGACATTGCCCTTTGACCTTATGAGTTTTTCTTCACGTTTAATGTAGCAGTTACGTAAACCAGTTATACTCTGGGAAATAACATGAATGATAATAATATAATTTAATTCAACTTGAAAGGATTATATTCGCTTTCAGGACTGTATATAATAGAATTCACAATAAAGATTTGTGTAATTATGACAGTAATTATTCTGTTTTAACGTGTCTGTAAAACTGCAAGTAGTTGAGGTCTTCATTTCTTAAATCTTTTATCGCCATATGTCAAGGCTAATTATAATAATGTCAGGGAAATCTCGCTTTCAACCAGTTTCAGATTGTATTCATGTGTCTCAGCCATCAAACTCAGTTGTAATGGTAAAATGTACACCTCTATGAAATGAGACCCTTGCAATTACTAGTAATAATAGAATAATCGTCATTAAATGAAATCAAGAACAAAGATACGAAGTTTGAAGAAAGATCCGCAGCTCTTTTCGCTTACTCGGGGAGTAAGCCTACAAGCTGCTTTGTTGTTGTTGTTCTTGTTGGGGGATAGGAAAGGTCTATGCAAGAGCCTAAAAAGGTCTAAAAAAGGTATTTCACGTTGATTTCAAGGTACAGTAATTTTAGTATATGATATTTATGATTTATTTATTAGAATGAAAATATAAGAAATAAATAATGTGTATGTTAAAACAGTACAGAACAATAATTATATCTTATGCAATATAGCGTATTCATTTTAATTTTCGTTGGTGAAACAATGCGCTATTTGACTGTAGATTTTAGCACGCGCCCTGAACAAGCTGGAGGTCGGATCACACCTTGTTAGAATGACTCTTTTGCTTTGTTAAAAGAGTAATGACAAGCGAGGAGTGAAGATCCAGGAGGTAGAAAGTCAGTGACAGAGACCACTGTTATGTTAGAAAATGTGATTTATGTTTTCCTTGATGACTTCGGTTTTCAGTTGAACATGTAGGAACGATGTATCATTTCCACACAGAGAAAGCTTTCGTCATAGGATGAAGATAACACAGAAACAGCCAGTTGTTTCGTAGATTGTTTAATAGTGTCGCTACTTGTCAGAAAGATTACGGTGCGTTTTTAAATTTCAGTTACAAAGGACGAGCTGCAGTGGGTTATATATAGTATATATATATATATATATATATATATATATATATATATATATATATACATATATATATATATATATGATATATATATACTATATATATATATGGATTATATCTATATAATAATATATATATATATATATATATATATATTATATACCCTAATATATATATATATATATATATATATATATATATATATATATATATATATATATATATAATATATATAATCTATAGTGTATATATATATATAAGATATATATATATATATATATATATATATATATATATGTATATGTATATATATATATATATATATATATATATATATAATATATATATATATATATATAATATATATATATATATATATATATATATATATATATATATATATCTATATATATCTATATTATATACACACATACACAAACACACACCCCTTATTTCCCCTAACCCCTTTTCCTCCTATCATCAAATCTCAGAGGTAAAAAACAAACAAAAATTAAAAATACCTCTTCCGTCACCACGTAGTAGCATCATTGCGCCAGTCTCCATCAAGAATAGTATATATTATAGGGAGCATTGTAACCATGTCAAACATAGCGGCTGGGATGCTCCGGCAGTGTTGGTGCATTTAAGAAATCTCCAGGTGCGGTAAACACTTGCCGCCACACTCCGAAATGCTGGTAAACAGGGACGTTCTCGAAGAACGGGAATATATAGGCCGGATCAGAGTCAAAGTAATAGGGTCTGCTCACGAAGCGGTACTAAAACCTATTCCCCCCCGCCCCTTGTGAAACGTCATCGGTTACAAAAGGACCATATCTCTATGAAACTATATTTACGATAACATTTTTATATAACTATTTTTGCGATGGCTTTTTTTTTATATAGATTTTCCTTTTATTACATGTTGCCGTATACTACGTTAAAGTACAAAGAATGCTCTTTCAAATGATATATGGCACTTTACAATTAAGATTACTTTCAAACCCACAAGCGCGCACAGAAAAAATTATCTACGCACACAAAAATGTGCAATTACTTCATCCGTCAACCTACATACATTTACGTTTCGTAGCGTATCTGACTAAGGGAGGATGATAGAAAGAAACTGAAAAATGGATTAGAAAGCTGATAAAATTTACTATACTGTGCATAAATACAATTGACAGATGTTCTCAGAAATTTTCGAGGAATTCTAGGTCAAAGACGGACCAAAATTTAAATTTTATGTAAATATTTACCACATTTTTCTTACATAATTATTCATCTTATTACATTTTGCCATATACCATGTAAAAGTACAAAGAATGCCCTTTCAATCGGTATATGACACATTACAATCACAATTACTTTCAAACCCATAATCACTCACAGAAAAAAATATCTACACACGCCAAAATTATAAAAAATTATGCGTTCAAAGGAGATTTGAAATCTACCCCGCCCCTTGTGTAACGTCATCAGTTAAATCCAGCCAGACTGAAGAATACCTTTTTGTACTTTTTTCCGAAAATATTATAATCGTTTGAGGCATGCATAATTAATACCTTTATGTATACAGTTTGTGTTATATGTAAACTTATGTGTTCGGAAGTATACATATTTGTGATATGAAGTGCTAATGAGAAATTTACTGGAAATGTGTTCCCTGTATCACTGTCTTCATCATTTATTCCTTTGATACCTTATATCGTATATGATGTAATTCTTATACTTTTGATATTTTCTTTTTTGTGGTCAAGTCGTGCAAATGCAATAGCCATTTTTTACATTGCCTGTATCCACATTTTCTTGGTATTTATTGCATAATAATTGGTATTCATAATAAGATTTGGAAAATAATTAATCAATCATTCTAACCCTTGGCATAAATAATATTACTATATGAAAGAGAGACAGAACGAAATACATTTCTTAAGAATTATTTATAACCTTGATAATATTACTGCATGAAAGAGAGAGAGAGAGAGAGAGAGAGAGAGAGAGAGAGAGAGAGAGAGAGAGAGTTGAGAGGTGTCATGTTATAAAAAATGGACTTGAAGAGAATACAGCAAACCAGTATATAGGAAAGTAAATAAATAAGTAAAGAGTAAACATATAAAGAAAGCTGGAGTAGCTATCTGTGTTGAAACTGGTATATTTTATGTGAAATAAAACAAGGCTTGGTGACTAAATGAAAGAATGGGTATTAAAAAACATCAAACATGGGACTTCTTTACAGATTTTACCAAAATTTTATGAAAAACCCCATGCAATATGGATTAAATGTGTAATAACTAAGGTTCTTTAAGTAATTCGATGGAGAAGCAGAAGTTACTCTTGTGACGTCACAGTATTAGCTCCGCCCCCACTGCCGAATTGAGCAGACCCTATATACTTTGAATGGGTACAAAAAAAACATCAAGCATGTGACCTCTATACAGATTTTATCAAGATTTTATACAAAAAAAAAAACACCATGCGATATGGATTAAATGTGTAAAAACTAAAGGTTCTTTAAGTAATTCAATGGAGGAGCACGGGAAGTGTTACTCTTGTGACGTCACAGTATTAGCTCTGCCCCCACTGCCGAGTTGAGCAGACCCTATTACTTTGACTCTGGGCTGGACAATCTGCGTGGTTCGTATGGGGGAGCGCGCTAGCTGACCCGGGGACAGTGTCCTGTGATTTTTACGTCACAAGGGAGTGGCAGAAAGAAGCTTCTAGAACAACTGGGTTCGTGCATACGTGAGTGTATCTAAAGGAATCATAGAGGAAATATAATTAGGTACCCCGCAAATAGGTATTTAATTCTGGGGATAACTTGTGTTTGTGGAACAGCTGGCCGTGGGAAGGCGCGTGGTTTGCAGTGAAGGTGAGACATCTCAGTGTTTGATTGATGGGCCATTTTTTCATTTCCATTGAACATGTTTTATTGAACATTTTACATATGCACTGTCTGAAGCCAGAATTCTATGCATTGACTGGGAGATGGGTTCTCTTTTTGGTTTGCTTTCCGGCCTTTGGTTTCATACTATATTATATATATATATATATATAGATATATATATATATATATATATATATATATATATATATATATATATATATAATTATATATATACCCTTTTATTTTTTTTCTACTTTTATGCAGTTGTTTTTATGATTTTCTGAAAAGTGAGGTGAGACTAGGAGACTAGTCCTCCTTTTGGTTTGCTTTTGGTTTCATACTCTATCTATACCCTTTTATTTTTTTCCACATGTATGCATTTGTTTTTGTGATTTTCTAAAAATAAAAAAGTGACCCATTGTTTTTATGATTTTCTAAAAAAAAAAAAGTGACCCATTGTTTTTATGATTTTCTAAAAAAAAAGTGACCCTTTGTTTTTATGATTTTCTAAAAAAAAGTGAACCCATTGTTTTTATGATTTTCTAAAAAAAATGACCCATTGTTTTCATGATTTTCTAAAAAAAAGTGACCCATTGTTTTTATAATTTTCTAAAAAAAAAAAAGTGACCCATTGTTTTTAGAATTTTCTGAAAAAAAAGTGACCCATTGTTTTTATGATTTTCTAAAAAAGAGTGACTATGTTTTTTTCCTCAGATGTTATTGAATCTGGGCACGTGATAAGTTTTTTTTTTTTTTTTTTTTTTACTCCTCTGCTAGAAGTAAGGAGAGTCATGCCCTTAATTTCTTTCATTCATTTCTTTTTTGTCATGTTAAGTCAGGGAATAAAACTTAGTATTTTTCTTTGATATGATCATGAGTTTTGTCGATTAAGCCTTAGTTAATTTATACTGTAGCTATATCGGAGATTTGTTGATAGGACGAAAAGGGAGCCGGGAGATATCCTATATGATATTATATATAATATATATATATATATATATATATATATATATATATATATATATGTGTGTGTGTGTGTGTGTGTGTGTGTGTGTGTGTCTGTGTGCTGTGTGTAAGTGTATGCATGTGCGTATATACAAATCTCTAAGCGTACCAAGCATCTTATAGCGCAAAGCAGTCTTAGAACATTCGAACTGTCCATTTGATTTTCAAGTAATATCGTATAAACTGTAATCAAGAACCAGGTAATCTGCAGGAACTCTCTCTCTCTCTCTCTCTCTCTCTCTCTCTCTCTCTCTCTCCTCCTCAATCCTACTCGAAATTGATAGTTTATCTTCCTCACTTTCTAGTCTCTCCGAATCCATTTGCATTGCCTCTCCGGTTCTCAAGCTGGGCTTTTATTGATGGTAATGCTACAAAGATCCTAATAAATGGTTTGCACGCACGCCAGAAGTAAGAAGGGAAGGGGAGGAGAGAGAGAGAGAGAGAGGGAGAGAGAGAGAGAGAGAGAGAAGTCAAAAGAGACGGATTGGCTTGAGAATCGAGGGGTAGTTTTTTTTTTTTTTTTTTTTTTTTTAAGGTCGAATTGGGTGGGAAGGTGTAATGTATGACGGTAATGGGATTTCGCGGAACTCACAAGCTTTGATCTGGAGGTTTCCCTTCGTTCCCCCGTCCCCACCCCCCCCCCTTTTTTTTTGATGGGATAGGAGGGGTGAGGGGGCTGTATCAGGTTGGTGCGATCTTTATTGGACTGACCCTATTTTTGGTGGGGGGTGGCCTGGGGTTGGAACCGGGCCTTCCTTACCTTGGATTTTGGAATTGGCGGGGCTATAGGTCCTGTCTATCTATCCATCTATCTTTCTTTATTTCTCCCTTTTCTTTATTCCATTTCGAATGCAGGGTCGACGTTGATCGACTATATTTCTTGCGGAATCGATTCATCAACTACTTCACAAAAAAAAAGTTTTTTTTTTTCGCCTTGAAAGGGCGAGCGAGATTCGTTCCTCTTGGAAAACCTGATATTTCGAGGGGAAAGAAAAATAGATAAAATGAAGGTTTGCAACGCAAAGAATCCCATCTATGCATCAAGAGAAGAAGAAGTAGAAGAAGAAGAAGAAAATTAGTATTTGTCGAATATGCAATGCACCAAAAGGTTGAGCGAGAGAAAGAATTCAGAAAATGTCTGATAGAGTTTAGTCGAGTTTGCCAGGGATAAATTGTTTGGGTGAAAGTGCATCAGAGAAGTTTTTGTTTTCTTTCTCTCTCTCCGAGGGTATAACGTTTTGTTTGAGATATACTGATTTCAGGAATACAGAGTACAGCGGGGAACGAAGGGAAGGAAAGAGAAATGTGTGGAGAGGTTAGTTTTGAGCAAGAATAAAAGTGGGGCTGTTGGTTTGAATCGTATGAGGAATACAAGAAAAATGAAATACAGAACACGAGATTCATGGGTTTCCATTATTATTATTATTATTATTATTATTGATTATTATTATTATTATTATATTAT
Source organism: Macrobrachium nipponense (assembly GCF_015104395.2). NCBI lineage: Eukaryota > Metazoa > Arthropoda > Malacostraca > Decapoda > Palaemonidae > Macrobrachium > Macrobrachium nipponense. The sequence goes on from NC_061104.1 coordinate 17,724,275, forward strand.
TTATTATTATTATTTCAGCAGATGAAACCTATTCACACGGAACAAGCACATCAAAGGGGCCAAGGCTTCCAAAGAATGTTGGTTTCAACCTCCTACCACAGGCCCCACACTGCAGCAGTAACTGATCCTGATACAGAGCCAGTAATTATTCATCGTCATGGGAGACATGCGAACTTGCAGCATCTGAGTGGCATCCCACAACACTAACCGCTATACCAGCTAGACAGGGGAAATTGAAGTGCAATGCAATTATTATAACCAAACTCGCGGACTTCTTAAGGCGCTTAGTAATCCACTGCCGCTCGTATCAGATGCCAAGGGTCTGTTTGCAGAAACTTTAGACACTATTAAGTAGAGCCGTTAACTCTTCTCTTTTTGTCAGGTCATGTAAGAGGATGAATGAAATCAAGCAAGTGAAATTTCCATGACTTTGTCTTAGATTACCGTGAGTTCTTTTGCCTATTCTGTGACTCCATCTTCTTACACTATGACTTTTTAAATGGCTGCACCTACCCAAGTCAATGTATATTATTATAGAAGAGTATATTAAGAAGGATCGAATTCATCTGAGAGCTTTTGTTTAATATACAGTTAGTAATTTGCGTCTTTTGTTTTTTCTTGAATTTATTGCCAACCATAAATTTCCACCAGTCTATTCAGTATCGAATCCTCGACCATCAAAATCAGCATCGCCTACATCGCCGTGCGACGCATAGAAAAGACCGCTTACTTAAGTCTTTCCTGTGCTTTCACTTCCACGAATCTCCACTCATCTGATGACGCTATCACTTACCATTCTTTTTTGCGACTTTTTCATTCTGTTCTGACGAATTGTGTAATGACACCGAAGCATCAAGGCGACAGTAACCAATAATAATGATTCAAGATATAAGTTTAACGAATATTAGAATATTTTGTTGTATTTATTAAGAAGAAAGAAAGGAAACAGATTGCTCTTGACTCGAGCTACTGAAAAGAATTGAATAGTATGGGGAGAAGTGCATTAACTCATACTAGACCGACCAACACAGAGAGAGAGAGAGAGAGAGAGAGAGAGAGAGAGAGAGAGAGAGACAAAAATGATCGTCCTTGAAAATGTCACCTTCCGCGTCATTCTGGGTTAATTATGAATGTCATTAAATCGGCCACACTCGGTGGGCTTAATTGTCCCCAGATTGAGATATTATTGAGTCATTAAGGACTTCCAAGGGCACTGAAGTCAAGTGAAAGTCAAGTTTCCCTCTCATCTCGAAAGCAAAGAATTGGGGCACAATTTCCCGGAGTCGGTTGTCTCCAACAGAGAAGCAGAGAAGTGACTTCCCTGTGTCCGGTGTCCGGTCGAGAACTTAATCAAAGCCGGCGATCGCCCGAATGTAAATTAGACTTAAGGGAAAGAACGCTTTAGTGATTACGTTTCCTGGGTAGCGAAAATTGCGCCAGGTTTTGGACGGGCTGAGAAATATTGAAGAGAAAGTTGGGGAAATTGTTTGAGAGAAAGCTGGGAAATATTGGAGAGAAAGTTGGGAAATGTTGGAGAGAAAGTTGGGAAATGTTGGAGAGAAAGTTGGGGAAAATATTTGAGAGAAAGTTGGGAATTACTGAAGAGAAAGTTGGTGAAAATGTTTGAGAGAAAGTTGGGAAATGTTGGAGAGAAAGTTTGGAAATGTTGGAGAAGATTGAGAAATATTGAAGAGAAAATTGGGGAAAATGTTTTAGAGAATGTTGGGAATTATTGAAGAGAAAGTTGGTGAAAATGTTTGAAAATGAGGAAACATTGGAGAGAAAGTTGGGAATTATTGAAGAGAAAGGTGGTGAAAATGTTTGAGAGAAAGTTGGTAAATGTTTGAGAGGAAGTTGGGAATTACTGAAGAGAAAGTTGGTGAAAATGTTTGAGAGAAAGTTAGGAAACATTGGAGAGAAAGTTGGGAAATATTGAAGAGAAAGTTGGGAAATGTTGGAGAGAAGATTGGGAAATATTGAAGAGAAAGTTGGGAAATATTGGAGAGAAAGTTGGGAAAACATTGGAGAGAAAGTTGGGAAATGTTGGAGAGAAGACTGGGAAATATTGAAGTGTAAGTTGAGAAATATTGAAGAGAAAGTTGGGAAATGTTGGAGAGAAGATTGGGAAATATTGAAAAGAAAGTTGGGAAATATTGAAGAGAAAGTTGTGAAATGTTGGAGAGAAAGTTGGGAAATATTGAAGAAAAAGTTGGGAAATATTGGAGAGAAAGTTGGGAAATGTTGGAGAGGAAGTTGGGAATTATTGAAGAGAAAGTTGGTGAAAATGTTTGAGAGAAAGTTAGGAAACATTGGAGAGAAAGTTGGGAAATATTGAAGAGAAAGTTGGGAAATATTGAAGAGAAAGCTGGGAAATATTGGAGAGAAATGTGGGAAATATTAAAAAAGAAAGTTGGGAAATATTGAAGAGAAAGTTGGGAAATGTTGGAGAGAAGATTGGGAAATATTGAAGAGAAAGTTGGGAAATATTGAAGAGAAAGTTGGGAAATATTAAAGATAAAGCTTGGAAATATTGAATAGAAAGCTGAGAAATATTGAGGCGAAAGCTAGGCAATATTAAAGGTAAAATATTCAACAGAATGTTTCCCGTAAGTTGTGAAATGGAGGGGAAAAATGAAAAATGATTGTGCCCCCCCCATCTTAGTTGTGGAAGGTCAAATCGTTAAATGTAAAGAATTTTACTTAAAGACTATAGTTCCGCATAAGAACTTTCAGCTTATAGTCAGTGATCAACGCACTATAGTTAATTCACATTAACCGTGCATTTGGTGTCTAGGCCAGTCCCTTACGACGCTCCTGATTGGCTATTGATAAGCCAATCTCAGGGCTGTAGACGCTGTCTCTCTCGAGAGTTCACATAAGCAGGATGTATGTTCCACCTCTCCTGAGGGATATACCCTGCCTATGTGAACTCTCGAGAGAGACTGAGAGTCCAGCCGTGTGATTGGCTTATCCATCAAATGCACGGTTGATGTAAATCTACTATAGTAACAGTGACTTAAGAAGGTGATAGTTTATGAAACTAAAAAGTAATTTTTAGATTTTGCTTTTAATTAGATGTTTTCGTTCGGCGTAAAAAAAAAAATAATAAAAACAGTATTTTCGCCTCTGCCAAAAGAGCTTCTGCATCAATATCAATTCAATAGTACATCAATTTTAGACTTGAAAAATTACTTACTAGAAGTAAACTCTTGATCAGTTCAAGAATATTCATCTTTTATCCAAGGCATTGGTTTATCGGATATGACGGTAAATATTCGCAGTCGATATCATTGTAACCAATGAGATTTGCCAATCATGATTAGTTAACTCATATCAACTTTTGACTTTTTAGTGTCAGCTTAATAAAAAAAAAAAAGTATCACGGTTTTTTTTTATTTGTAGTTTGGTAATTTTTTTTTCTGCGAATGCAGAATCATTGTCATTAAATATACGCGATGCCTAATACGGTAATTAATTCTTTCCTGAGAATGCAGAATCACTGTAATTAAATAAACACTAATTACTATACTTAAATTTAACTTTATAAAATGATGATTTTCATGTTTATTCGCTAACAAAGTCGACAACGGATTCTGAGTAAATAAAAAACAAATTATCGTTCAGGAAAACGAGAATTAATGATTTAAAAAAAAACAGAATTACGGAACAAGATGAAAAGACTTTCTGGAATACCTTTAAAAAAAAAAAAAAAAAAAAAAAAAAAAAAAAAAAAAAAAAAAAAAAACGCGGAAAGGGCCAAAGTTGACAACCCGCTCATGATCTCTTCCCTGTCGTCAGCTGACCAAGTAATGAAAACGTTGAGAACATGAGAAAGAACTTTAATTACCAAGTCTCGGGACAAAGTGAAAAGGGAGGAGGAGGAGGAGGAGGTAATGGTGGGAGGGAGGGAGGGATGGGTGGGGGCGGAAGTGGGCTGCCTCTCTGTCTAGCATTCTTGATGAGGATGGGTCTCGTTAGATGTTAAGGCCGAATTTCGTTTTTGCAATTCTAGAAAATAATTATTAATACCATTATTATTTCTTCTTCTTCTTCTTCTTCTTCTTCTTCTTCTTCTTCTTATTTATAATAGTTTTACGCAATGCTTAAGGAATACGATGAAATTGGAGTACCTTATATTTTATCTTCAACAAAAAAAAGACAGATATCTGCCATTATTATAACTTACGTCTCGCTGTGACTTGCTTGACGTTAATAAGGACAGCAGATCATACCCAAATTATTGAAATAACATTACACAGATAGAGAACGTAGTGATTATTAATTTGTAATAAAGGTCGAATCTTTCAAACATTAGGAGCGAATCTTTCAAACATAGTTTCGCATTTAAAGTATATTCATAAGTGTTTAGGGATACAGAAGTTTTGGTATTAGAAATCTATGGTTGAAGCTTGCATGCAGTTTTTTGATTTTTGTTTTTATGGGCATTTGTATCTTAATATCCAAATAATTGAGTTAATTTTGAGAATAAAGCTTTTAAGAAGAATGTTAGATTTCAAATGTCAAAAAAAAGAGTGAGAATTGATACCATTAGGAAAAATGGAAGCTCAACAAATAGAGTAGATATTGATTGAAGGAATAATGGAGATGGTTTCGACAGGTCCTTCTGACTGCCCCTGGGAAGAATGGTACGTGGTAGTGTCAGCATAGGTCCTTTTTTGTCAGCTGATGGGCTCCTATGGGCACCAGACCCGATGAGAAACCCAGACCTGGTGGAATTTTTTGGATATATATATGTATACATATATATATATACATACATACATACATACATATATATATATATATATATATATATATATATATATATATATATATATATATATATATATATCTATAATGTGAGTCTGGTTTGTGTTTGTTCGTAAAGTTATTTGTATAGGGGATTATTTCTTTTAATTTAGTAATATAGCAGTACAAAGAACGGTTTTTTTATTTTCGGTGTTTAAATATATATAATATATATATATATATATATATATATATATATATATATATATATATATATATATATATAATGTGATTGTTTGTTCGTAAAGCTTTCGTGGGGATTTTATTTCTTTTAATTTAGCAACGAAAAAGTATAAAGAATTATATTATATATATATATATATATATATATTATATATTATTATATATATATATTTATATATATATATATATATATATATATATTTTGTTTTTGTTTTATGATGAATGATACGGGTAAGTAAATCAGCGGCAGGTTTGATAGTGACTGATAACATTAAGTGTCAACACATTTGCTCAGTGACTATCTCAAATTTCTTCTTATGTAAAAAATTATTTCGTTTTTATTTTATTTCAATTATTTGGATCATTGTTCAGCATGATTCCAAATTATTTACATAGGAATAGACTTAGAGTAATATTGAATGGAGCAGAATTCTGGGAATTACTTTTAATTACTTTATGAAATTTAACATGATACTCTATCGTAGAGTTACAAACTGCAATTCGCCCTGAGGCAAATTTATCCAAACTTACATCTTCGGCCAAAAAAAAAAAGTGGAGAGAGAGAGAGAGAGAGAAAAAAAAAAAAGGTTGAAAACCAGCGAGTACACCAGAGACGCGTAGTCGCCGGAATGCTTCGAATATGAATGAAGTTTACAGTGACTGTTTGGTTTGATAAATCGCCCATTCCTCTCCTCTCCAATAGCTGTCTGGTTGATGGGTCGCCGGCCATTGGGGAGCCATTAGCTAACGTAGGCCTAGTCAACCCATCTCCCTGCTGTCTCTCTCTCTTTCTCTTTTTCTTTCTTTTTTTTTTTGCACATTCCTGCCTTGATTGATTGCTGTCATCAAATTGCGTCACGGACGCAGATGCTTCGCTGGTGCGTGAATTGTATGAGAATAGGGAGGTTGTCCAATAAATGAAAATCAGGCTATTGGGGTTATTATGCTTTTGGGGGTTAATGGACTGAAGTTAATTGTGGCTATTTAGATATTATTTATTTTTCTATTAGTTGATTCTGAAATTAGTTATCAAATAATTGGAAATTAGTAATCGAAGTTATATTGCTTTTAATTTCAAATGACGAAAGGAAGGCAATGTGGTTATTCCGTTTTTTTTTATATTTATTTTTCTCTTGGTGAAATTTGAAATAAATAAAATCGTCCGTTTTCGCGTCGGCATCCACTAGACGAATGGAGACTTTAATGCAAAATATTAATAAAATATATTATAAAAACTAATCACGTTGACTTTCTCTGCGCATTTGTAATTTATTTGAAGCAAAAACTTCCCGAACTTCATCGATTTTGAAGTTAACCTTTCCAGTCAGTGACGAAGATTTTTCGTTAATGTTATTTCTTAATTTAACTGGTCCGTTTGTATTGTGGTTAGTGTCGTAAATGCTGCTCAGATGTCACGGGTTCGCGTCTCCCCCAGTGCGCTGAGAAATCACTGGCTCTGTATCGTTACTATAGCTGGTTCACTTAAGGTAGATTCTTGGATGAGCCCTATGCATACGAGACGTTTCTTTGGCGACAGCTGATTGGCTGGTACCGGGAGGTAGGCAGCTCCCAGCCAATCAGCGGCCGCCAAAGAAACGTCTCGTAGTCATAGGGATCACTCAAGAATCTATCTTAAGTAACCAGCTATAGTTACGGCTGCAGTTTGGGGTCTGCGGCGGGAAATTTAAGAAATTTAAATTGAAATAAGTGGGAAGCTTGAATTTCAAGTCAGTGGCCCCTTTGTGCTTGTTCCGTGTGAATAGCTTTCATCTGCTGAAATAATAATAATAATAATCAACTTTTTTTTTTAGAATACTCTGTTCTCTAAATTGAGGTATGTACCAAATCCAGTATTTTTTTTAGCTGTAGCCTTATACAATCTGTTGTTTTGTGGTTTGTCTGCTCGTAAATTATTTTTTTTTTTTTTTAATTTTTATCTAACACACTGTAATTTGTTATTCCCGTTGTTTGTTACTTATAAAAATCCCTTATTATATGATTTCTTGTGTACAAAATTCGGTATTTTGTGATTTCTGCTATATATAAAATCCGTTATTTTGTGACTTCTGCTATATATGAAATCCGATATTTTGTGGTTTATGATAAACGAAATCCGTTATTTTGGGATTTCTGATATATAAAATCCGTTACTATATGTTTTTATGTATAAAATCCGTTATTTTGTGGATTATGATTTATAAAATCCGTTTTTGTGTATGTTTCAGGATATATAAAATTCGTTATTTTGTGGTTTCTGATTTATAAAATCCGTGTTTTTGTAAAGGTTAGCTTTGATTAAAAATTTATATGTTCATTAATCTCCCGCTCGTAAGCAACAGTTCTTTAAATGAATGAAAAAATTCGTTCTCTTCTTTTTTTAACAATCCGAAGCAGTTAAGTACATAAGTCTTTAAACGAATGGAACACAACGTCCCGTCTCTCTCTCTCTCTCTCTCTCTCTCTCTCTCTCTCTCTCTCTCTCTCTCATATAATTTTCCCCTGGGGCGTAGGCCTCTGTTATGTTATTAACATTCTAAGGCGATTAATTAATTCTTTAAATGAAAGATAAAAAAGACGGTCTCTTCTCTCTCTCTCTCTCTCTCTCTCTCTCTCTCTCTCTCTCTCTCTGCCACTATTGTGGTCTTATTAATACGAGACGAATGCTTTTTTAAATAAATGGAACACGAGCCGCTAACTCTTTTTATCTCTCTCTCTCTCTCTCTCTCTCTCTCTCTCTCTCTCTCTTAGGAATAATGATCCGTGTTCTTATCTCTGTAAGGTAAGGTAAGGTCTGCCACGATTGTGTTCTTAGCAATCCGGGACGAATACTTTTTTAAATAAATAAATTGAAACACGACCCCGCCGACCCCCCCCCCCCCCCCCCTGGCTTCCCCCCCCCCTTCCCCCCCCCCCCCCCTCTCTCTCTCTCTCTCTCTCTCTCTCAAAATTCATTTTTCATTTTGGGGAACATTGAAACTGAGTTAGACGCTGACAGATGCCTCAGATGGCGAGATGGATTCCGGTGACCCTTTTGGATTTCAGTCATTTTTCTTCCGTCTCTGTATTTCCTTCGCAGATAAATCAGCCTTTGGGGGTCCTCTGGAGAATCATTTTGGAGAACGCTGGAGGCCTCTAGTTACCAGTAATAATAATAATAATAATAATAATAATTCACTACGAAGAACTTTGGACTCCTCGAGTTACGAGTAATAATAATTATTAACAAATTATTCATTACTATAATAGACTCTTTAAGATTAAACATTGTTACTTCAGTGGCTCGGGATTATAATATAGTAATAATAATTCACTACAAAGAACTTTGGACTCCTCAAGTTACGAGTAATAATAATAATAATAATAATAATAATAATAATAATAATAATAATAATAATAATAATAAATAATAAATTCACTTCGGAGAACGCTGGATGCCTCTAGTTACCAGGAATAATAAAATAATAATAATAATAATAATAATAATAATAATAAAAATAATAATAATAATAATAATAATAATAATTCACTACGAAGACCTTTGGACTCCTCGAGTTACGAGTAATAATAATTATTAACAAATGTTTCATTACTATAATAGACTCCAAGATTAAACATTGTTACTTCAGTGGCTCGGGATTATAATATAGTAATAATATCACTACAAAGAACTTTGGACTCCTCGAGTTGCAAGTAATAATAATAAAGATAATATGATAATTATAATAAATACCACCCAGTCGAATTAGAGGACTGTGATGGACCAAAGAAATAATAATAATAATAATAATAATAATAATAATAATAATTCACTTGGGAGAACGTTGGATGCATCTAGTTCTTAATAATAATGATAATAATAATAAATGCTTTATAATATAGTGGACATTTAAGATTGAAAAATATTACTACAATGGCTCTTATTAATATATTATTATTATTATTATCATTATTATTATTATTGATTGATTGGCTTAGAATGCTCATTCCGCAAAGACAAGATTTCGAAAAGATAGGAATACTCATTAAAAAATATTAATAAATTGAGATATTATGGATTTTAAGGACCATCCGTCTGTTCACCTCTCTCTCTCTCTCTCTCTCTCTCTCTCTCTCTCTCTCTCTCTCTCTCTCTCTCTCTCGAGGGGAGCCTATTCCCTCACGCCGTATCCCGGTTTCCGTCTGTATATCGAAGGAAAATTGCAGTAACTTGTGTTATTGGTTATAACTTCCGCTCCAGCAGACCTGGTTCTGTTCAGCTGGCGACCTGGCAGTGTGACGCGGGGTCTGACCTGGCTGGGTCTTTCTTTCTTTCTTTATTTTTTTTTATCTGTTATTTATTTATTTTATGCGGTTTGGTTTTAGCATGTTTTCAATTTAACGTTTTTATGTTCTTCAGATTTTTAGAGTTTTTTCATTCTTATTTTTTTGTTTTGTAAATATGTATGTGTATGTATGTATATATGTATATGTGTGTATATATATATATATATATATATATATATATATATATATAATATTTATATATATATTATATATTATATTATATATATATATATATCATATATATATATATATATATATATATATATCTATATATATCTATATATATCATATATATATATATATATATCATATATATATATATATATATATATATATACTATATATTGCATTTCGAGTTTTTCTCTCTTTTTTTGTAGTTTTGCTTAAATCATTGATAATAATAATAGCAATAGTAATAATAAGAAGTAATAATAATAAGAGACAGACAGACAGACAGACAGGACAGACAGACAGACAGACAATAGATAAAAGAAAATCCAAACAGCAATAGATGGCTGTGCGCATTAAATGAATTAACACCGAGAAAGTTGTGAAAATATACATATCTTACTTTTCCGAGTCAGCAGTATACCTTTGGCTGACACATTAAGATCCGCATCAAGTCTTGAGAAAAAAAAAGAGATAAGAACACTGATCTTTATTCCTAAATACGAGAAAGAAGGAGAAAATGATCTTATAGTGTCGAAAAACAGAGCGGTATAAGAACTTCTCCACTCTTGATGCTTTTATTGGACAGTGCATTGCTTCGCCCCGTTGCATAAGCTGTTCGGTTTGCCAAGTGACAGCTGAAAGGAAATTGGAAGAGGATTGAAAGCTAAGAGGACTGAGAGTCGAAAGCGAATGGAAGTCGAAGAGGACTGAAAGTCAAAGAGAGCTGAAAGTCGAAGAGAACTGAAAGTCGAAGAGAACTGAAAGTCGAAGAGAACTGAAAGTCGAAGAGGACTGTAAGTCCAAGAGGACTGCAAGTCAAAGAGAACGAAAGTCAAAGAGGACTGAAAGTCAAAGAGGACCGAAAGTCGAAGAGAACTTATAATCAAAGAGGACTGAAAGACGAAAAGAACTTATAATCAAAGAGGACTGAAAGTCAAAGAGGACTGAAAGTCGAAGAGAGCTGAAAGTCGAAGAGAGCTGAAAGTCGAAGAGAACAGAAAGTCTAAGAGGACAGAAAGTCTAAGAGGGCTGAAAGTCTAAGAGCACTGAAAGTCGAGGAGAACTTTTAATCAAAGAAGCCTGAAAGTCGAAGAAGGTTGAAAGTCGAAGAGGGTTGAAAGTCGAAGAGGGCTGAAAGTCAAAGAAGGCTGAAAGTCAGAGAGGACTGATATTCAAATAGGACTGAAAGTCAAAGAGAACGAAAGTCAAAGAGAACTTATAATATAATCAAAGAGGCCTGAAAGTCGAAGGGGACAAAAGTTAGAGATGCAGTTTTAAGAGCAATTGGGAAAGACTGGTTTGGAGAAGGAGAATTGATTTTTCTTGGAGTTTCGAGAGAAATTGAATTAATTGATATGATTAGTACGCTGTTAATTGATTATATATATATATAGTATATATATATATATATATATATATATACATATATATATATATATATATATATATATATATATATATATATATATATATATATATATATATATATATATATAGTGTATGTGTGGCTTCTGGTTCTAAGCAAGTATTGCAGGGTTGCTGTGTAAGGTTGGTAGCCCATGAACCTTGTAATAATAGTTACGAACTTTGCATATATATACATACATATATAAGTATTATATATATACACGTATATATATTGTATATTTATACATAAACAAAGCTTGTAATCACATACAAATATACAGTAAAGAATAAACTTTTTAAAAAGTCAATGAGAACACCAAAATAATACTACGGCATTAATAAGTTATTTTTTAAAAATAAAACTTTAAGGAAATGAAAATAAATGGCCTTCTGTATTTGTGATATCACTCACTGAGTGGCCGAGTGCTGCTTCGCAACTGAAAACAATTTCGCTCGCTCGTTTTGAAGTGAATTGTCCGTAACGTATTGGAAATCCATATGTATCTCGTAGCGGTAGCATCGGATAAAACTCTTCTTCACAATAAAATGTCTCGAAATTTTATGCTAAACTACTCTGATGACAGAGAGAGAGAGAGAGAGAGAGAGAGAGAGAGAGAGAGAGAGAGAGAGAGAGAGAGGTTTGACAAGCTATGGAAAGGATTTCTTGTTATTCCTTTTGTGGTTCATCATCAGTTATTACCCCAATATTTTTGCTGTTACATGAGAAATCTAAATAAGGAAAAATAGAATTATATATATATATATATATATATATATATATATATATATATATATATATATATATATATATATACTATATATATTACTTGGAAAATATAAAGAGATCGCAAGAGACAGCGTTAGGTGTAATTATCTCAATAGGATAGAAATATAATCGTATTTTCGAGGTTGACGGCAACTATCCACAACCGATGCCAACCAACTAATCCTGATTGGCGGTAAGCCCATGTTACTCACCGCCCATAGGTTGGAACGATATCGACTGTGGATACTTACCGCCACCTCTAAAAAAAAACAGACAATAATAGCAGTAAAGCTTTGACATTTACGGACCAGCTATCCCTTCAAAAGATCAAAAGACAAAGATACGTCTTTCCGAGGTGGTTTCGTTTATCAAATACAGCGAGAGCAGCGAAATTAATCAGCGGCCCTTTGAGCATTTGGCAAAGTCTCCTTCGCTAGTTTCATTACTCGGCTTCATGCAGGAAGAGTAAATAAGCTCAGCTGCTGCTGCGAAGTCTTGGCAAATTGAAAACACTCCAGTCATAAAAGATCGCAACCACAATTATTTGCACAGGCGCTTCCAAACTAATTAAGGTACGCGTAAAAAGTTTTCGACGGCGTAAGACACTGTGAAGTGCGTAAGACACGGCGAGAGGGAGATTATAATGTGGTTTATTCGCCATGATGGCTGTTCTAGCTGTTTACTTGAGCGTTTCAGTGGCTTCCTACGACTGGACAGGTGAAGAAGAGTGAGCTGGGAAAAGGGAATGAAACGTTATGGGAATTAAAAGTGGAAATTAATTTTTCTATTTGTTTCTGGATCGCTGTGCGGCCATAAACATGTAGGTAAATGATGTTATTATTGATGTCAGTTTAGGTTTGTTTATTTTATTATGTTACTCATTAAATTTCAGTTGCATTAAATTCATTAATCGTAAATGTGCAAGCCATTAAATGTATATTATTTGTCATTTATTTATTTCACACCTGAGTATCCTAGAATGTAGAATCTTGTTTGAAATAATCATGTTCATTAAGCTTTGTGGCTTTATAACTGCTCGAGCCTTTGCCCTTACCTTGCCCTTGCTCTTACCTTGCCCTTGCACTTGTTCTTACCTTACCCTTACCCTTACCTTGGCCTGGTTCTTCCCTTGTCCTTGCCCTTGCCCTAGTGCCGCCCATAATTGAGGAAAGGTGTTAAATGGAATATGAAACCTGATGTAAATCTCATGACACTGACCTGCCAACACAATCTGTGCATATGGATGTCCCAGAAGAATACGTTCTCATTGTTAACAATAAAAATCAGTCACTAATGACGCTAATAATTAAGGTATTTATCCTTTCAAATGAAATGAAAGTTCGTGCGTCCGTCCGTCCTCAATGTAGGTCTCGGAAGACCGCCATTGTACACCTTTAGTTTTTATTATTTTAATAATAATGAAAATTTGGTTATCACGATTTGCTCACCTAATGAACGAGACGAAGAAAGAACACCTGATTGCTTTGAAGTAAAGTTAAAAGTAAACGAAATAGTATTTTTACCCTTTGATCGAAGGAGAGACGTTAATTCTCGACGGAAATCCCCCTTAGACTAATTATGTGTTGTTTTGCAGTCGGGGTGTGTGGGGGGGGGGAAGTGGATCTATGGCGCATGCGCAAGGAAGATTAAGAAGATAAAAGAAAGGGATATATCTATAAGGGTTTCTTACAAGATATTAAAGGTCGGCGTAGCATTTAGGTCATTTTACGAAATCCAACACTGAAATTTATTCATTATTTGGTATGAAATGATAACTTAAGGTACACCCAAAGCTCTTAATGTAATTTATAATGAATTCCTGATATAATTTGAAATTTATTCCTGGCATATTTTGTAATTCATTCCTGATATGATTTGTGATTTATGATTTGATTTCCACGTCGATATGATATGTGATTTATTCCTGATACAACTTTTTCTTTTTTTCTTATATAACTTATCATTTATTACTGATAGTTTGATTATTTATTGATGATATAGTTTATAATTTATTCCTGTTTTGAGATATATTTTATTACTGATTTCATTCATAATTTTTCCTGATATTTATGATTTATTTTGGCGAAATAAACAAGTTCTTACACAGAATTAATCGTAGATGAAATAAGAGTTATTTTGGTATTAATATTATATATATATATATATATATATATATATATATATATATATATATATATATATATATATATATATATAGTAACTAGTCCTCCATAAGAATTTGACTTAATTTTTATATCTTTTTAATGAAAGAACACTCAGGGTTGATAAAGAGGACGGAACCGGTCGAAAATAAAAACAGGTTTCGTGTGTTACAAATACGAGCAGAAAAATAAACGAAATTAGGAGACTAATTATGTCCACTGAAAGGTCACCCCCAAAAAAATACTACTGCAGTTTCATGGTATTTTTCCAACACGTTCGTCGTCGGAATGGAGAATAAAAAAGTTCCTCTTATTTTACAGAATTTTTATTTTTTATTTTTATTTTACAATGTTCAGGGCTATTTTCAATAAATCATCTTAGACATTTTGTTTCTCTCTCTCTCTCTCTCTCTCTCTCTCTCTCTCTCTCTCTCTCTCTCTCCGGAAAATGTGATGTATCACATTGTTAAAAAATGTCAGAGCGCTGTGAGGCCTTCAGAAAGGTTAATTAACGTTAATTTCTGACATGTTCATGAAAGCGGCATCAGTTACGTCATGAACAGATTAGCTACTACTATACTCATATTACTATGGCTTCGTCTCCATCGATCATCCATGTTTATGGTGAGCGAGCAAGTCATATTCGTAAACACTCCTTTGACGCTCGCATTTCATTCACCTCTCCTCGCCTGCGACATTTTAATCACGATGGTCTTTTGAGACTTTTGTTTTATAATTAATTCAGCACCAACACCGCCCTCAATGACTCTCCACTGCCTTCCTGAGAACAATAAAATGTTAAGCTTTTTATATCCGCCACCCTCCAGCGTCGGAAGGATCTCTGAACTTGAGACCACTGTATGTCAACAAACAAGATACTCTCGCCGCGCGTATCCAATTTGACAAACATCGAAATTAATCATCGCACGTTGGGGCTTGTGTAAAGCTGTCCTTTTTTCCTCCTCCTCTTCCTCCTCCACATCCACCAACCTCCACCACCTCCTCCATTATCCGATCGTATGCAGGAAGAGTCAACAAAGCGGAGGTGAAGACTTGCTAAATTGCAATACTTTGGCGGGAGAGGGACGACGTTGACGACGACGAAGCTCCGAAATTAATTACGCCCGACGTAAAACTTGACGCGCTACGTGTAAAAAGGACTCGACAGCTCGAGGAGTGATGATATTTTAATGTTGGCGGCGGTCATAAAGGCTCGTTTTAACGGCGCTTTAACAGCTTCCTTTCCCCGCTGGACAGATGGGAAATGAGCTGGGTGCGAAATGGAACGGAGAGAAAAAAAAAAAAAAAAAAAAAAAAAAAAAAAAACACCAATGGTCGTGGGATGACTTATATGGTTTGTGGGCGGTGGGGAGGGGGGAGGGGGGGGGGGTGCCCGAGGGAAGTCTTTTTGGTGGTATTGGTGGTTGATTGTGGGGGTGTTTCTAGACAGGTCATTATGGGCGATAATTGACGTTCTTTTAGGCGCACTGGATAGCTCTATAACCAGCGCGATTGAATTGTCAAAAACAAGCCCCCTTGCAAGGTGTTTGGACGCTGTCATCAGGAGCTGTTCTTCTTGGTAATTGCCTGGTCACAAGGCTTGGAGATTTCATATTATTATTATTATTATTATTATTATTACTACTACTACTACTACTACTACTACTACTACTACTACTTTAGCACCTTGCTTCCTTGGATGATAAAAACATTTTATTTCTGATTTTGCTTCCTAGAAAAAATTTCGCTCTCTCTCTCTCTCTCTCTCGAATTGATAATGAAGATGATACAGAAATAAGGGATGAAAATAGGGAATATTTATCAGACATAGATATTAATGAAGCTGATATTGTGCAGGCTATTAATGAAATTAAAAATGGAGCTGCAGCTGGGCCTGATGGCATCCCTGCTATTTTGTTAAAGAAAGTAGTTCATTCTATCGCAAAGCCACTTGCAATATTATTAAGACAGTGCAGATTCAGGCAAGATGTATGATGAGCACAAATTAGCATATATTGCATATATTACCCCTACTTTCAAAAGTGGATCAAGACTAGAGGCAAGTAATTATAGGCCTGTGAGTCTAACATCACATATTATGAAAGCATATGAAAGGGTAATGAAAAAAAATATTATGAAACATTTAATAAAAAATAATTTTTTTTATTATAGGACAACATGATTTTGTACCCGGAAAAAGTACACAACCCCAAATGTTAGTCCACCGTGAGAACATTTACAAAAATATTAAAAACGAAAATGAAACAGATTTGGTTTATCTAGACTTTGCAAAAGCTTTTGACAAGGTAGATCATAATATATTAGCGAAGAAAATTAGAAAACATAATATATTGGACAAAGTAGGAAGATGGTTAAAAGAATTTTTACACAACAGAAAACAGATAGTTATTGCAAACGGTGAGAAATCGGATGAAGCTAAGGTAATATCCGGTGTGCCACAAGGTACGGTGTTAGCTGCATTACTGTTTGTTATTATGATTGCAGACATAGACAGTAATGTTAAGGACTCGGTAGTGAGTAGTTTCGCCGATGACACACACAAGAATAAGTAGAGAAATTAATTGTGATGAAGATAGGAACGCGCTACAAAGAGACCTTAACAAAGTATAAGATTGGGCAGAGGTAAATAGGATGGTATTTAACTCTGATAAATTTGAATCAATAAATTATGGAGACAGAGAAGGAAAGCTATATGCATATAGGGGACCTAATAATGAGATAATCACAAATAAGGAAGCAGTTAAAGACCTTGGTGTGATGATGAATAGGAACATGTTATGCAATGATCAAATAGCAATTCTATTGGCAAAATGTAAAGCAAAAATGGGAATGTTGTTACGGCACTTCAATACAAGAAAAGCTGAACACATGATTATGCTTTATAAAACGTATGTTCATAGTCCACTTGAATATTGCAATATGATATGGTACCCACACTATCAAAAGGATATTGCACAAATAGAAAGTGTACAAAGGTCCTTTACAGCTAGAATAGAAGAAGTTAAGGATCTTGACTACTGGGAAAGACTACAATCCTTAAAATTATATAGACTAGAAAGGAGAAGAGAACGCTACATGATAATTCAGGCATGGAAACAGATAGAAGGAATTGCCGAAACATCATGGAGCTAAAAATATCAGAAAGAGCAAGCAGAGGTAGATTAATAGTGCCCAAAACTATACCAGGAAAAATAAGGAAAGCACACAGGACAATAATCCACTAGCACCCAGCATCGACAAATGCAGCGTCTATTCAATGCGCTGCAGCTCATCTGAGGAATATATCAGGAGTGAGCGTTGATGTGTTAAAGAATAAGCTCGACAAATATCTAAGCTGCATCCCAAACCATCCAAGATTGGAAGATGCAAAATATACCGGAGGATGTACCAGCAACTCTCTGGTAGACATTAGAGATGCCTTACACTGAGGGACCTGGGGCAAACCGAACAAGATGTAAGGTCTGTAAGGTCTAAGGTCTCTCGTATATAAACTAAACGTGTGCATTTTCCAGTAATGCAGACTAATTCGAAGGCCAAGAAAAATATTAAAAATTCTAATTTTGTACGGTATAAGAATCTGGAATGTCAGAATAATAATAATAATAATAATAATAATAATAATAATAATAATAATAATAATAATAATAAAAACAACAACAACAACAACAACAACAACAAACAACAACAACAACAACAATAATCAATAATAATCATAATAATAATAATAATAATAATAATGTAAATAATAATAAAACCTGTAACTGTATCGCTGTAACTGTATCGAATGTATGAAATTTAATTGAATCTTGTCCAAATTAGATTTTTCCAAAAAGCTTCTCTCTCTCTCTCTCTCTCTCTCTCTCTCTCTCTCTCTCTCTCTCTCTCTCTCTCCTAATCCCATTCTAATTGAAAGCAGAAGTTCATAAACGTCGAGAAAAGATTTATGAGGAGAGGACTCGAAGCTCGCCATTTCTCTCCGAAGTATTCTCCTGGAGGAGGAGGGGGAGGAGGGGGAGGAGGAGGTCGTGAGACCTCGTCTCCAGCAGGATAAGGACTTCAAGGGCCGCTGATTGTATTACGCGAGGGCCCGCTTCCGCTTCAACATCGCCGGCGGCGGCGGCGGAGGCAAACATTATTTTCTACTTATAAATTGGCCAATTCGATAAAGAGACACTTCACGCAAATGGCCGTTTCATTC
>NC_061104.1:17747314-17752314 GCF_015104395.2 Macrobrachium nipponense
TCATTTTGTCAAAGGATTAAAACAGTTATTGATCTCTGTAAAAGGATTACAACATTTATCGATCATTTTGTAAAAGGATTAAGACGTTTATCGATTATGATGTAAAAGGATTACAACGTTTATCGATCTCTGTAAAAGGATTACAACATTTATCGATCATTTTGTAAAAGGATTACAACGTTTATCGATCATCTTGTAAAAGGATTACAACGTTTATCGAACATTTTGTAAAAGGACTAAAACGTTAATCGATCATTTTGTAGGAGGATTAAAACATTTATCGATTTTCTTTATATCGCATAATTATATTTTCTTCTATTTTTGTTGTTTTAATCTTCCTTATTTGTCATTTAATTTTTCTTCAATTCCTTTACGTTCACACTCCCTCATTTAATCAACTCCTTTGTCTAGAAGTTGTCTCCTATCTGCAAAACTTCTTTTTTTTTTTTGTTAATATTTTTATGAAAAACAGAATCTCGCGGAAAACGCGGAAAGTTACGCTTCTATTTCGTTAAAAGCGAAGGGAAACTTATTCATATTCTCTTTTAACTTTCCTTCAAATTAGCAAAGTTTTCCCTCCTGCTTCTCCTTCGTTAGTGTTTGGACGCCTGAGCAAATCTTGAAGAAAAAAAAATAATAAAGTTGAATGCGCGCGAGGTAATGATATCGCAGGCTGCTTTGATGACGTCACCAGGTAACCGAAGCTGGTAACCGCTTTATGAGCAAGACTGGGGATATGCAAATGAAAGGGTTGCGATGGTCAGTGAAATGTTTGCGAATGGGTCTGCTCTCATTCTCTTTCGGTTTGCTCAGTTTACGGTTTCCTCTGCGCATGCGCGCCTGCATGATGATTTCGTCTTTCTTAGCTGTTATATTATAAGTTTTACCTTATACCTTTTATGCAGTGGTTGGATCTCTCTCTCTCTCTCTCTCTCCTCTCTCTCTCTCCTGTTTATGTATAAACATTCTCTCTCTCTCTCTCTCTCTCTTGTTTGTTTTAAAAGTAATTCACTCATAATTTTATCAAAATCTAACAAGTGACAAATCATAGCGATAACATTTCCTCTCTCTCTCTCTCTCTCTCTCTCTCTCTCTCTCTCTCTCTCTCTCTCTCTCTGGAAAGGTACAGAAATGAATATCAAATAATGTAAATGGATTCCATTTGAGAGTACGGACGAAGTACAGTGTTTGCATAACGGTAACTGGGTCAAACTTCCACAACTTGTAGACTGTTTATTATGGTTTTGGTGACACTTGCTACAGTGAGTACTTAAATAACCTTTAATAGTTAGTGTTCAACCATTATTATATGAATCCAAATTGCCGTGATTTTAAGCAAATTCTTAATAGGTTATCTAAGGTAAGTTTAATGCTATATAATCTGATTTTAAGCTTATTTTTAATGGGTTCTCTGATCATTTTAATGCGATTCGTTGCTTATTCAAGATGACGTTACATAAACCTACATTTTTATGGTTGCAACTCTAAGAAAAAACAGTAGATTTGCATTTTCCAATAATAAAAAAAAACCTTGATAACATAGTACACTTTTTTTTTCGCTCTGCTGGGATTCTGAATTAAAAAAAAAATGAAAACTTATTTAAAACATATTAAACTTTTTTTTTTTCTTTTTTTTTTTTTCTTTGCTGGGATTCTGAAATTAAAATAAAAAAGCCTTGATAACATATTACACTTCCTTTTTTTCCTTTGCTGGGATTCTGAAATTAAAATAAAAACCTTGATAATATATTACATTTTCTTTTTTTTTCTTTCCTGGGAATCTGAAGTTAAAATAACTAATGAGAGTCATATTATTTTCATCGACATAGGTGAAAACAGGTTTTGCTACATCGCATATTTACTCGTGTTAGCGAGTTTTTGTCAGGAAACATTGGACAAGTAACTAATTTAAATATATATGTGTATAATATATATATATATATATATATATAATATATATAATATAATATATATATAGTATATAGTCTTTGATCTCCAATTCGCTCTACCTCGGAATTAATATATTTTCATATATGTTAACCGAAGGGGAATTTTTTAGTTAATAATAATTTCGTACTCTCGTGGATTCGAACTAGCGCACAGAGGAGAAATCAGGACTTCAGTGACCTACTTATCTTTCTCTTTTATATAAAAGTCTTTTCCATTTCATTATATATTTAAGCTCTTTAAATTTCAGCTCAGAAAAAGCCGAAAGTATCCTCTTTTAGTTAAGCAAGCTTTAGTCTGCTGTAGATTAGGATCTCGTCAGTGTTACATCATTCCTGGAGCGCTGGAACTGCCGAAGTGTCATTGTTGCATCATTCCTGGAACTCTGGAACCAATGAAGTGTCAGTATTGCATCATTTCTGGAACGCTGCTGGCACCGTTGAAGTGACAGTGTTTCCATTATTCCTGGAATGATGGCACCATTGAAGAGTCATTGTTGCATCATTCCTGGAACTCTGGAACCGCTGAAGTGTCAGTGTTGCATCATTCCTTGAACCCTGGAACCGTTAAAGTGTCAGTGTTGCATCATTCCTGCAACGCTGGAACCGTTGAAGTGCCAATGTTGCATCGCTCCTGGGACGCTGGAATTGTTGAAGTGTTAGTGTTGCAGCATTTCTTGAACGCTGGAACCGTTTAATTGTCAGAGTCTCATCATTCCTGGAACGCCGGAACCTGCGCGTGTTGATCGCTGGAAAAACCAGCTAAAGCGTTTCTTTTAACAATAACAAGAAGCTTGTACCTCGATTATTTGCGGTCAGCGTGAGCTCTCGTATCTAGCACAGATGGCGTCATGCAAGAATGTCTCTTGAATGTCTTCTGACATGCGAGGTCCACATTCATCACCCTCCGTAATAGCGGAGACGTGTTTCTGTTGGTTAATTTCAATTTTCGTGTTTCTTGATGTCCAGATGATGTTCCGGGGTGGAAATCCGTTTGGAATGATGGTACTAGACGGAAAAAGGGAGAGGCTATTGGAAGTTTAGGATTAAACATGACTCTCTCTCTCTCTCTCTCTCTCTCTCTCTCTCTCTCTCTCTCTCTCTCTCTCTGTAAACATATCAGGATTTTTATCCAAATATAAAGATGACTTATTATAGTGCTCTCTCTCTCTCTCTCTCTCTCTCTCTCTCTCTCTCTCTCTCTCTCTCTCTCTCAGATTTTTCTTTGCCTATCTTTAATAGGTCGGGTTTCAATAAGAAATACTTTAAATGCTTGTTGACGAATTTTGTTAATGGTAATATTAATTTGCATGTATGGTGACCTTTATTATTATTATTTTATTATTATTATTATTATTATTCAAAACCATCTTTTTATAAGCGCAGCGTGGAATAAGTTAACATTCCTCTCTAATTAATAATAAGGGTGCATCACAGGTACGTAGAATTTTCGTTTAGTCTTGCATTCAGATTTGAGATTGTATTGCTCAATAAAAGCGTGTAATGAGCGAGAGAGAGAGGATCAGAGAGAGAGAGAGAGAGCGAGAGAGACCAAAACACCCTCTGGACATTTTTCACTTTCAATTTTGCCTCTGTTCCCAATGGATACATTCATGTAGCAAATCTATGCGCATAATATTACTACTACTATAGTCGATTCACATCAACCGTGCATCTGATGTCTAGGCCAGTCCCTTACGGCACTCCTGATTGGCTGTTGATTTGATAAGTAAATCACAGGGCTGGAACCTCTCAGTCTCTCGAGAGAGTTCACGGAGGCAGGATGTGTGTTCCATCGCTCATGAGGGATACCCTTGAAAGACGTACCCCTCAGGAGAGGTGGAACATACATCCCGCCTATGCAAACTCTCTCGGGAGAGACTGAGAGTATCCATGCCTGTGACTGGCTTATCAACCGCCAATCAGGAGCGTCGTAAGGGACTGGCCTAGACATCAGGTTAAAATGCCACTTACTGCAACCTTATAGCCGCCAGCCACATGAAAACCACATCACGAGTTGCCAAGTCTTCTATTATCGAGCACCTTTATCCCCGTCAAGTCATTACCACGGCGTAATTAATTTCGAAGGTCCTTCCGGTGTTATTGTAGCTTGCCGTTTTGTATCACTGGAGTGTTTACAGTTCAAGTAAGACTTTAGCCTTCGAGATAATTAATGAAGGCGGAGGATGGAAGGACTTATGAAAATACTCCACAAATTTTCTATTGACTTTATTGTCTTTGACGACTACGAAACGGGAGAACTTGTTTGTTGACATAATGTGGGATCGAGATTTGCCTTTGAAGATGTGAAGGACATAGTTGATGTTAATTTTTTTTTGTGGTGGTGGGGGGGGGGGGGGGGGGGGGGGGGTCGTTTGATGTGTAAATAACAAAAACATTAGTGTTGGCGTCTCCTTGATAAATTCTCTCTCTCTCTCTCTCTCTCTCTCTCTCTCTCTCTCTCCTTCCTTTGTGTATATATATATATATATATATATATATATATATATATATATATATATATATATATATATATATATATATATATTATATATTGCTACTTTCAAAATGCATATATCCCTTCTTAGACTGTATAATATGTTATGTAGAATTTTGGCAACATTTTTTCAGATTCCTAGATAGCTTAGAGATAGGATGTTTTAAATGTGTGTTCAGATTTCGCATAACATAATGTATAAAAGAATAATATATAACGTAGAATGTAGAAAGAGAGAGAATATCTTTGTCCGTTCAAAGCTAGAGTTGCTTTTCAAAATCTGTCAACACGTTTGATAAGTGAGCTCGAGCCTTCATTGTGTTTTGGGATTCTGTTATCATGTATGATAAGGGAAATTCTGCTTCGAGCGATTGAATGGAGTACGTGTCTTTTTTTAACAGTATCGTCTCATACGCGTATGTCATTGATCAAAGCCACGTGCAGATTACACATTTTGTATGTAAATTTGCGTAAGATTTCGAAGCTTCGGGAAGCATTATTGCCAAAAATGTTTTGTCTCCCCCCTGTCCAGCCTCCATAAGGGAGAAGTTTTTCAT
>NC_061104.1:17757314-17769814 GCF_015104395.2 Macrobrachium nipponense
ATTCATCAAATGCATTTTGTATGCATCAGATTTGGACTGCATGTCACCCGAGCCCTAAATGCATCGGCTGGATTTCGCTGTGTTTAATTCGTCAATGCGTACTCTCAGTAATCTGTTCAGCTTTCGAGGTGTAATTTCTAAAAGTCTCTCTCTCTCTCTCTCTCTCTCTCTCTCTCTCTCTCTCTCTCTCTCTCGAATCCAGTATGAATCGTCGATTCGTTATGTAGCGTAAGTCGTGTTATTTGCTTTGTATCTGTTGACGGATTATGAATTATGTAATGCATGAATTATGTAATTCATTCGGCATGTGTCGCGTGGTCCAATATGCATCGCGTATTTGGCTTTGTAGTTGTGTTATTTATATATTCAATCATATCCGGACGCCAGGCCTTGTTTTCAACATCACTGAACCACTTGAAATTTTCATAAGGATCCATTAGCTTCTATCAATCAGTTTATTGTCTATTCAGTGGCTATCGGAAATGGCTCATTTTTCATCATTGTTTAGACTGACTATTTTGTTATATAATCAGCTGATAATGCATTAGCTAATTTTAAAATGAATTTTATAATAATCGCTTAAAAAAAAAAAAATTCGATCCAGCTCTATGGCGAAATGATAACATATTCTCTCTCTCTCTCTCATATTTATTCTGTACTGGTCTGAAGGACACTTACATATTGCTTCGTCTGATGAAATAATAGATATGAAATTACCCGTACAAAAACTCGCTTATGAAATTGGCTTTACAAAATCTAGCTGATTCCGTCTCTTGCTTGTGCTAGTTTTAGCTGACTTATGCCAGCACGGGCTCTTGCTTTTTAGGCAGCCTGGTAATTTTCCGTCTCACTCTATACTCTGTCCCATCTGTCCATCCGGCTGTGGTGTTTGCCGCATGGTAACACTGCGTCCCTGGGCTTTAAATGATATCTTATTTCGAATATTAACGGTATTAACTGTGTAATTCGCATACACTAAATTATTAAAATAAAACACTTTTCAGTTGCAAATGTACACCCAGATATCCTTTTATTTACCTAAAACTTACACATAGCGTAACTATTTAAACCCTGGGACGCAGTGTTACCATGCGAAAACACCACAGGCGGATGGACAGATGGAATAAAAACCGAGTATAGTTACCATAATTGTATAGTATAGATCTGGGTCACATCTCTGAAATAATTCAAACAGAATGAACTGCCTACGAGGCCAGTATTTTTCTTATGTGTATTTTTCGTAGTCCTTCTACCTTTATTGTGCGTTTGATAAGTTTAAAAGTGAAACGCCTTTGATCTTCCAATCTGGATGCCGTTCAACGCTGGAGGATGTCATTCTCAGCAGATGACTTCAGGACAACATCCTCGGATTAGATTTTTTATTTTCTTCATTAGTTTAGACCTCCATATTCTGATTTAGCTAGGTATTTATGTAATTTTTCTCCCATCTTAGGACATTAAATCCTCTTGTTTCTCTCCATCTGGGACATTAAACCCTCTTATTTTTCTCCCTCATCTTGGGACATTGAACCTTATTTCTCTCCCATCTTGGGACATTAAATCCTATTATTTCTCTCCCAATTTAGGACATTGCACCTTCTTATTTCTCTCCCATCTTGGAACATAAACCTTCTTATTTGTTTCCCATCTTGGACATTACACCTTAATTCCCTCCCATTTTTGGACATTTAACCTTCTTATTTCTCTCCCAATTTAGGACATTACGCCTTCTTAATTCCCTCCCATTTTGGGACATTTAACCCTCTTATTTCGCTCTCAATTTAGGACATTACACCTTCTTAATTCCCTCCCATTTTGGGACATTTAACCTTCTTATTTCTCTCCCAATTTAGGACATTACACTTTAATTCTCTCCAATTTTTGGACATTTAACCTTATTTCTCTCCCATCTTGGGACATTAAATCTTCGGGACATTGCACCTTATTTCTTTCCGATCTTGGGACATTCAATCTTCCTATTTCTCTCCCATCTTTGGACATAACACCTTCATATTCTGATCAATCTAAGTATCTATTTTATCTTTTCCGACATTGGACGTAAATGGAAATTATTAACGACCCGGACTTGCAATTACTGTCATGGCCATTATAAAAGAATGAAGACGCTCAAACAATTCCTCTCCCCCCCCCCACCACCCCCCCCCCCCCCCCCCACCCCCCCCCCTCCCCCCCCCCCCCCATAATTTATTTTTCATCAAGTGGCAATCAGTTATGAGCTAGACGACCGTATTTTAAGATGGAGGAAAAAAAAACCTATTCGTGGAGTGTTTCAGATGCAGGCAGATGAGTGAATGAAATGAGCAAACTAAATTGCAACGGCTGAAAGCTCTCACAAAAATTCTAACGTTTCATAAATTTTTTTCCCTTGCTTTTTTTTTTTTTTTTAATACCTTAATTGTCCGGACAGAAGGTGAAAAAAAAAAAAAAAAAAAAAAAAAGTTTTCCCTTAATTTTCTAGTTATTTGCTTCAATTTGGAGGGTTTGCGGTTGAACTGTTCCCAAAGGCTGTCCCAGGTGAACACAGTTTTCCACGCGCTTATGATTCTCTCTCTCTCTCTCTCTCCTCTCTTCTCACTCCTCTCTCTCTCCTCAATTTTCTCTCTTCTCTCTCCTCTCATATTCTGGCTCGTCTGAGTGACTTTTATTCTCTCTCTCTCTCTCTCTCATATTCTGTCTCGTCTGAGTGACATTTATTTTCTCTCTCTCAAAGAATTTTAACACAACAGAAAACAGATAGTTATTGCAAACGATGAGAAATCGGATGAAGCTAAGGTAATATCCGGTGTCCCA
The DNA here is from genome assembly GCF_015104395.2 of Macrobrachium nipponense. Taxonomy (NCBI): domain Eukaryota; kingdom Metazoa; phylum Arthropoda; class Malacostraca; order Decapoda; family Palaemonidae; genus Macrobrachium; species Macrobrachium nipponense. The sequence goes on from NC_061104.1 coordinate 17,760,126, forward strand.
CAAGGTACGGTGTTAGCTGCATTACTGTTTGTTATTATGATTGCAGACATAGACAGTAATGTTAAGGACTCGATAGTGAGTAGTTTTGCCGATTAAAACAAGAATAAGTAAGAAAGAAAATTTACTTGTGATTGAAGATAGGAATGCGCTACAAAGAGACCTTAACAAAGTATATGAATTGGGCCATGAGGTAAATAGGATGGTCATTAACTCTGATAAAGTTTTGAATCGATAAATTATGAAGACAGAGGAAGGAAAGCTATATGCATATAGGGGACCTAATAATGAACAGTCACAAATAAGGAAGTAGTTAAAGATATTGGTTTGATGATGAATAGGAACATTTTATGCAATGATCAAATAGAATTCTATTGGCAAAATGTAAAGCAAAAATGGGAATGTTGTTACAGCACTTCAAAAACAAGAAAAGCTGAACACATGATTAAAGCTTTATAAAACATGTTCGTAGTCCACTTGAATATTGCAATATGAAATGGAATTATTGCTGTTATTATTATTTCAGTAGATAAAACCAACTCACATGGAACAAGCACAAAGGCCATTGACTTGAAAATCAGGCTTCCAAATAATGCTGGTTTCAACCTCTCACCGCATATTCCACACTGCATCAGTAACTGATCACGACACAGAGCCAGTGATTTTTCATTGTCCTGGGGGAGAAGCGAACACATACTACGACACTAACCACTATACCAGCGGACTAGCTATACAGTATATGTATTACAGTATACTGCATCATATCATTATCACTTCAATATATTTTATGAATGTACCACTTTTTGGCAGAACTTCTACTGCACAAACAAACGTTCTGGCTTGGCGATGCTTCTTGCGTAAGAAGCGTTTTTTGTCCAAGAAGCTGGACAGAGAAATGGACGAACGGACGGAATGGGAGGGGTACAAAAATTTCATTAATAGAGAAGTGGAACACCTATTTCTTAATGGATTCCATAAAATGTGAGAAATTCTCAAAACTTACAAAAATAAATACTGTATCTAAGTCCCACATTCCCATCCGGCAAAAACTGTCTCGAATGTATGTCAACTCAGACAAGCCTGAATACTGAGAGAGAGGAGAGAGAGAGAGAGAGAGAGAGAGAGAGACCTTACCTTACAGACCTTACATCTTGTTCGGGTTGTCCCACGTCCCTCAGTGTGAGGCACCTCTAATGTCTACCAGAGAGTTGCTAGTACATCTTCCGGTATATTTTGCATTTTCCAATCTTGGATGATCTGGGATGCAGCTTAGATATTTCTCGAGCTTATTCTTAACACATCTACGCTCACTCCTGATATATTCCTCAGATGAGCTGGCAACGCATTGAATAGACGCTGCATTATCGACGCTGGTGCGTATATAGTGGATTAATGTCCTGTGTGCTTTCCTTATTTTTCCTGGTATAGTTTTGGGCACTATTAATCTACCTCAGCTTGCTCTTTCTGATATTTTTAGCTCCATGATGTTTTCGGCTATTCCTTCTATCTGTTTCCATGCCTGAATGATCATGTAGCGTTGTCTTCCCCCCCTCCTTTCCTAGACTATATAATTTTAAAGGGGATTGTAGTCTTTCCCAGTAGTCAAGATCCTTAACTTCTTCTATTCTAGCTGTAAAGGACCTTTGTACACTCTCTATTTGTGTAATATCCTTTTGATAGTGTGGGTACCATATCATATTGCAATATTCAAGTGGACTACGTACATATGTTTTATAAAGCATAATCATGTGGGGGTTCAGCTTTCTTGTTTTGAAGTGCCGTAACAACATTCCCAATTTTTTTGCTTTACATTTTGCCAAGAGAATTGCTATTTCATCATTGCATAACATGATTGTCTCATTATTAGGTCCCCTATATGCATGTAGCTTTCCTTCTCTATCTCCATAATTATTGATCCAAATTTATCAGAGTTAAATACCATCCTATTTACCTCTGCCCAATCATATGATTTGTTAAGGTCTGTTTGTAGCACGTTCCTATCTTCTCACAAATAATTTCTCTGCGTATTCTTGTGTCATCGGCGAAACTACACGCTACCGAGTCCTTAACATTACTGTCTATGTCTGCAATCATAATAACAAACAGTAATGCAGATAACACCGTACCTTGTGGCACACCGGATATTACCTTAGCTCATCCGATTTCTCATCGTTTTCAATAACTATCAAAAGGATATTGCACAAATATAGAGTGTACAAAGGTCCTTTACAGCTAGAATAGAAGAAGTTAAGGATCTTGACTACTGGGAAAGACTACAATCCTAAATTTATATAGTCTAGAAAGGAGAAGACAACGACTACATGATCATTCAGGCATGGAAACGAGGATAGAAGAAGGGAATAGCCCCAGAAAAACTATCATGGAGCTAAAATATCAGAAAGAGCAAGCTGAGGTAGATTAATAGTGCCCAAAACATACCAGGAAAAATAAGGAAAGCACACAGGGCATTTAAATCCACTACAACCGCATCGATAATGCAGCGTCTATTCAATGCGTTGCCAGCTTATCTGAGGAATATATCAGAGTGAGCGTAGATGTGTTTAAGAATAAGCTCGACAAATATCTAAGCTGCATCCCAGATCATCCAAGATTGGAAGATGCAAAATATACCGGAAGATGGACTAGCAACTCTCTGGTAGACATTAGAGGTGCCTCACACTGAGGGACGTGGGACAACCCGAACAAGATGTAAGGTCTGTAAGGTAAGGTCTCTCTCTCTCTCTCTCTCTCTCTCTCTCTCTCAGTATTCAGGCTTGTCTGAGTTGACATACATTCGAGACAGTTTTTGCCGGATGGGAATGTGGGACTTAGATACAGTATTTATTTTTGTAAGTTTTGAGAATTTCTCATATTTTATGGAATCCATTAAGAAATAGGTGTTCCACTTCTCTATTAATGAAATTTTTTTACCCCTCCCATTCCGTCCGGTTCGTCCATTCTCTACCCAGCTTCTTGGACAAAACCGCTTCTTACCCAAGAAGCATCGCCAAGCCAGAACGTTTGTTTTGTGGAGTAAAAGTTTCTGCCAAAAAAGTGGTACATTCATGAAATACATTGAAGTGATAATGATATGATGTATTTATACTTGTAATCATATACTGTATAGCTAGTCCGCTGGTATAGTGGTTAGTGTCGTAGTATGTGTTCGCTTCTCCCCCAGGACAATGAAAAATCACTGGCTCTGTGTCGTGATCAGTTACTGATGCAGTGTGGGGTCTGCGGTGAGAGGTTGAAACCAGCATTGTTTGGAAGCCTGATAGTCAACTCAATGGCCTCTGTGCTTGTTCCATGTGAGTTGGTTTTATCTACTGAAATAATAATAACAGCAATAATAATGATACTTTATGTAACAGCTTTCATGCTGGAATTCAGTATTTAGTAGATGTACGTATGCATGTATGTATGTATGTAAAAATATATACATATACATACACGTATATATACGTCACTGAAGTCCTGATGCGCTAGTTCGAATCCACGAAAAGATGAAATTACCAACTAAAAAAATTCCCTTCCGTTAACATATATGAAAATATATGAATTCCGAGGTAGAGCGAATTGGACATGAAAGGACATTTGTAGCCTAATGTATGTAGTATATGAATCACGGTGATGTGATAAGAATTCATATATATAGTATGTATGTGTCATTCATAATCATTCAAATATCTTTGTGGATAGATCGAGACTAGTATCTTTGGGCATGAATTGAGAAGCAGACAAGGAAAGAGAAAGAGGAACGACGTACCATTCATTCCACCACAAAACCAAAAGAGATTTTTGTAAGAATCGGCGACATGCCAAACCGAATCCAACCTTGGGCGGGGATCAATCCGGCAAAGTGATGTACGAAATCCATTTGATGAATGTGATTGGATGGGTAATGAATTCGATGATCGAAGCCAAATGAATCTTTATGAATAATTTGGTTCTTCAGTGAAATGGATAACGAGGTCTGAAGCCCGAATGAATATCAATGCATAGCGCCCCATATTGGGAGGGACGTATTTCACAATGTATAACGACATTACAACGGTACGTAACCAATTGCTGGGAATTAGGGCGAGTGATGTGACCTTTGAGCGGGTCGTTTTGTAATGAATGTAATTCATAACGGGATGCAATGAAATGAATGATGTTATGCAAGCATTTTTCATATTTTATTTTATTTTATTTTACGACTTACCCGGATTTGGAAGATTTGAGCAAATTAGGAAAATTATGAGAGAGAGAGAGAGGAGAGAGAGAGAGAGGAGAGAGAGAGAGAGAGAGAGAATATTTTGTCATATAAACCATAGATGTTCAGTGGAAGGTTGTGCACAGTTCATTTACCATTTATTTTCAAAACGAGAGAGAGAGAGAGAGAGAGAGAGAGAGAGAGAGAGAGAGAGAGAGAGAGAGAGCGTGTCTATCACATCGTTGAAGTAATTGGAAGATTTATGAGAGTTAATCTTATTTTTTATTTTTTCCTTTCCCCATAAAAATATGTTTTCAGAGAGAGAGAGACCTTACCTTACAGACCTTACATCTTGTTCGGGTTGTCCCACGTCCCTCAGTGTGAGGCACCTCTAATGTCTACCAGAGAGTTGCTAGTACATCTTCCGGTATATTTTGCATCTTCCAGTTTTGGATGATCTGGGATGCAGCTTAGATATTTGTCGAGCTTATTCTTAAAACACATCTACGCTCACTCCTGATATATTCCTCAGATGAGCTGGCAACGCATTGAATAGGACTGGTGCTGGTGCGTAGTGGATTAATGCCCTGTGTGCTTTCCTTTTTTTAATTTTCCTGGGTATAGTTTTTGGGCATATTTAATCTACCTCCAGCTTTGCTCCTTCTGATATATTTAGCTCCATGATGTTTTCGGCTATTCCTTCTATCTGTTTCCATGCCTGAATTATCATGTAGCGTTCTCTTCCCATTTCTAGACTATATAATTTGTGGATTGTAGTCTTTCCCAGTGAGTTCAAGATCCTTAACTTCTTCTATTCTAGCTGTAAAGGACCTTTGTACACTCTCTATTTGTGTAATATCCTTTTGATAGTGTGGGTACCATATCATATTGCAATATTCAAGTGGACTACGTACATATGTTTTATAAAGCATAATCATGTGTTCAGCTTTTCTTGTTTTGAAGTGCCGTAACAACATTCCATTTTTTGCTTTAACATTTTGCCAGAGAATTGCTATTTCATCATTGCATAACATGATTGTCTCATTATTAGAGGTCCCCTATATGCATGTAGCTTTCCTTCTCTATCTCCATAATATTGATCCAAATTTATCAGAGTTAAATACCATCCTATTTACCTCTGCCCAATCTATATGATTGTTAAGGTCTGTTTGTAGCACGTTCCTACTTCATCATAAATAATTTTCTCTGCGTATTCTTGTGTCATCGGCGAAACTACACGCTACCGAGTCCTTAACATTACTGTCTATGTCTGCAATCATAATAACAAACAGTAATGCAGTCTAACACCGTACCTTGTGGCACCCAACCGGATAATTACCTTAAGGCGTTCATTCCGATTTCTCATCGTTTTCAATAACTATCTGTTTTCTGTTGTGTAAAAATTTTTTTTAACCATCTTCCTATTTTATGCAGTATATTATGTTTTCTAATTTTCTTCGCTAATATATTATGATCTACCTTGTCAAAAGCTTTTGCTAAATCTAGATAAACCACATCTGTTTCATTTCCGCTTTTTCATATTTTTGTATATGTTCTCACGGTGGACTAACAGTTGGGTTTGTGTACTTTTTCCAGGTACGAAACCATGTTGTCCCTATATTAACCAAATTATTTTTTATTAATGTTTCATAATATTTTTCTTCATTACCCTTTTCATATGCTTTCATAATATGTGATGTTAGACTCACAGGCCTATAATTACTTTGCCTCTAGTCTTGATCCACTTTTTGAAAGTAGGGGTAATGATATTGCTAATTTGTGCTCATCATAAATCTTGCCTGTATCTACACTTTGTCTTAATAATATTGGAAGTGGCTTTGCAATAGAATGAACTACTTTCTTTAACAAAATAGCTGGGACCAACCATCAGGCCCTGCTGCAGCTCATTTTTAATTTCATTAATAGCCTGCACAATATCAGCTTCATTAATATCTATGTCTGCTAAATATTCACTATTTTCATCCCTTAAATCCCTTACTTCTATATCATTATCGTCATTATCAATTCTAGGAGTGAATTGGGCCTATTTCTATTCTTCTTTTATTCATCTTTTTCGCATATGAGTTACAATAGTTTGGGTTTTGCTTGATATTACTACGGTTTTTTCTTCCAAGTCCCGTTTTTCATTTTCTTTTGATTGTATAATCTTTTGTTCTGCATTTTCTATCTTACTTTTTAGTTCGATCACTTCCCATGCCTTTTTTTCTTTTGCAAGACCTTTTTTCCACTTTCTGATTTTCTGGAACAAGATCCTTCTGTCTCTTGTATGCATGACTGATGTTACTTTTCTTCTTCGGTATATATTTATCCACTATTTTTTCTAATATTTTATATAATATCTCCGTATTTATCTTTTATATCATCACTTAAGAAAATGTTATCCCAATCTTTGTTTAATTCTTTATTTATTTCTAACCATTTTATATTTTTACTGTAGAAGTTTGTATTTTTCCATATCCTTCCCACTTTTTCATTTCTTGCTTATCTCTGTTTTCACTTGCTTTGGAATGGACTGTTAATTCTATGACATTATGTATCTGAAATACTTGCCTTATAAACTAGTATTTCTTTAACATAATTCACCTCGTTCACAAATACTAGGTCTAAAGTATTTGCCTTTCCTTTTGTCAGGTAATTTATTTGATGAAATGTTTGTTATCTAGTAGCATATCTAATATCTTTTTCGAATTGCCTCTTATCTTCTGCACTACTATTACTCTCTTTTTTATATTGTATAAATACCACCACAATCTCCTATTCGTTCTTTCCAGTCTACACAAAAAGGAAAGTTAAAGTCTCTGGATAGGAGAATAGTCCAGTCCTTGTGATTTCTACATATATCATCCAATTTTTCTATTATTGTGTCAAACTCTTTAGTATTGGGGGGTCTATATATTACTATGTTCATTAATTTTTCATGTTCAAATTCTACAGCTATTATTTCACATTCTGAGTTACTATATTTCTCATACATTTTCCTTGTTTTTTGTCTTTCCATATATTGCGGTTCCCCCTTGATTCCTATTTTTTCTATCCGATCTATAAGTTTGGAACCCTTTTTATTTGATCGTCATTCCCAGTCTCTTGGGAATACCAGGTTTCACTTATATTCATTATATCTATTTTCTTTTCAATTTGGGTTAGTTCTTATAAGTACTTTTGAGTTACTCGTAACTAAACACTGCGCATTCATCACTATGATGATTTGCGTGTTTTCTCCTTCATTTAATATGGGTAATAATAAGGATTTACCCACGTCTCTTTCTTGTTCTGGTATGTTGTTCTTTTCTTCATTCCAGAAATTCTGACATTAAAAAATCCAACTTTTCCATAATATTTGATCTTCCTTCATCATAATATTCATTTTGTGTCTGAATCTGCAATTTTCTCCATATCTGCAATATCCTCTTGCATCGTAAATACAGTATTTATCTCTTGAGCTGTATCTTGGGCTGTATCTTGGAGCTGATGCTTGGAAATTCTTTGCTGACACTCCATATCGCGGTGATGCTTGCTTTTTTCCTTCACCTCATATTCTTTGTTCCTCTCTTTATTTGTTTCTTTCTTATTTTGGATTTTATTATTTGATTGATTATTTAATTGATTTTGATTCATGGCTACAGGGTGCATATATTTACATTTTTTTTTGTCGAACTTACATCCTTTTCTTTCTTTTAGGTTTTTGCATATTTTTGGATGTAGATCTCTGCAGTCATCATCATAGCCGTCTAGGTATGCACATTTACCATAGAATTCATAGTTGTACATACCTGGTTGGGATGTTTGTAGTAACATCTTTCTCCGAATCTGCAATTCCCTCTTTTTAAAAGGGTGCAGACTTTCTCTTTATGTCTATTTTTCCTCTTTCCCATCAGTGTGCAGTTCTGGGTAGAGCCTCTTCGGGATTTTATTTTGTGTTGTCATGTTAATTTTTTCTTCGTATGTATGCTGCTGATTGCCTCAATATGTAGTATCAATGAGTATCTCTGCATCCATACTTTTATCTTGTCTTTTGTTTTCCGTATTTTTTTCTGTCATTTGAGTTTTGTTTACTTCTCTTCCATTTTCCTCTTCTCTTCTTCTTCCTCTTCCTCTTCCTCTTCTTAGCTATTTGTATATTAAGTCTTGATTAATAACATTGTCTATCCATGATAGACATGCTGAGCAAAATATTCTGGTATCCTTACTCATATCTTGCATTACTTCAGCACATTGAGGATGCGTTGGAATGTTGCATGCAGAACATTTTCTGATCAGCTTTTGTGGATTGACTAGGCTATACCACACCTTACACAGTTTGCATGCTTTTGGCATTCTTTTTCCTATTGCATCAATTAGGATATTCACAATGTTCAACTTATTCATTTTCTTTGTAGGAATATGTTGATTGATGTAAATTTTTCTTTATGAGTCTCTTGACCACTTGGATTTTATTTGGAACTTCTTCAATTATTTCAAGATGTTTTTTCTGTTGATTTGTTCCAGTTTGAAGGATCATATCCTTCCAATGTCTATGATGCTCTTGTATCTTTTTGGTTGTAGGCTGTTGTTGATCTCATAGATGAAAAGAAAATGTCAGCTACCTTCCTGCTACCTCATCATATTGCGAATCTGCAAGACACGCTAAATTTCGCCATTTCTTACCACAGTTGGATCTCACTGCCATCTTGATCTGATTTACAGTATTTCACTTGATATCTGTGATTAACAGACTGTGTTCGTGGGGTGGTCCCACCAAGAGAAAGAGAGAGAGAGAGAGAGAGAGAGAGAGAGAGAGAGCGAGCATTTGTGATATCGTTTAAAGTAAATGGAAGATTTTACGAATAGATGATGACAAAATGTATATTCCTGTCCATAACCAGATAGGGTATTGGAAAGAGAAAGATGAGAGAGAGAGCGCGCATTTGAAAGCGCGACATTTGTGAACATCGTTAAAAGTAAAAGTAAAGTAAGTGGAAGATTTTACGAGTAGATGATGACAAAATATTTATTCCTGTCCATATAGAATATATTGGAGAGAGAGAGAGAGAGAGAGAGAGAGAGAGAGAGAGAGAGAGAGCATTTGTCACTCCGTTTAAAAGTAAAGGGAAGAATTTTACGAGTAGATGATGACATAATATATATTCCTTTCCATACGAAATGTGTGGAGAGAGAGAGAGAGAGAGAGAGAGAGAGAGAGAGAGTTATGTATAGTATCTCCCTTTGCCCCTATCACTCTCCTTTCTCCTTTTCCCTTTTATAATTCTCAAGGGATCGGGGGAGACTCAAGTAGCTTGCAATAACTCTAGCAAAAATAAGAAATACACAAAAGAAAAAGTACAATAGCCCAGAAGATATGATGATAGATATTTTTGTTTCTTATTCCTGTGATTTGTTAACCTTTTCTTGCACTTTGTTGCGTTTTTCTATTTTTCGTATGTGGAATTGTTTTGTTCAAGACTTTATGAATGATTTTTATTTTATTTCGAGGTTG
>NC_061104.1:17774814-17777314 GCF_015104395.2 Macrobrachium nipponense
TTTGGAAACATTATGGACATCCTCCTCGACCACTGGACGAAAACACGTCACTGCTGCTGCCGCCCAGAGATGGTCGCGTCTCGACACGGTCGTCCTCTCGACGACGAAAAAAACGCCATTGCTGCTGCCCAGTGAGGTCGCACTCGACAAGTCGTCCTCTTGACGACTAAAACACGCTATTGCTGCTGCCCAGTGAGGTCATACTCGACACGTCGTCCTTTCGACGACGAAAACACACCAATGCTGGCCAAAGGCTGTCGATCTCCAACTCGAAGTCATACTCCATACGACAACTTCAACCAAATAACCAGGTATCCAGTACCTGGCGCTGCCTCATGCTGGTCCACAGGTAAAAATACCTGACTGCCTCTGACTGACTGGTCGTTCTGCCCTCCAAGAACCTGACGGGTTGTTCTGCCCTCCAGAACCTGACTGGTTGTTCCGCCCTCCAGAACCTGGACCTGGTTGTTCTGCCTGCCCTCCAGCAACCTTGACTGGTTTGTTCTGCCCTCCAGAACCTGACTGACGAAGTTTGACGATGACCATCCACCAGACGTCAAGCTCCGCCCAGCCAATTAAAAACAAAAACAAAGGAGGCAACAATCCACCAAGGGAACAATCGGCAAACGATTGTCCTAACATCATGAATCTCTTTACTTAAATGATACTCTGTTCAACCCACCGGCCGTGCATTGAAGAATTAAAAAGTCATTTTAAGTATAAATGTTCACTGCTACCAATAATGGAAAATGCATTCAATTAACCTCTAGGAAAATGATATTAGGATGGGACTGATAATTAAGGGGGAATGTGGGGGTGGTAGGGTGTCAAAGGGGTTGGGGAGGGGTAGTGGGAGGGGGGAGAAGCCACACCCTTCTGCAAACCCTTTTATATTAAGGGGAATTCCCGTGACTTCCCTTTACCTGGTCAGTGCGGGAATATGGTTGATGAAAGGTGCAAATGGATATGAGCCTTCCGAGGTCTGGTGGCCTTCTTTTTTTGTTTTAATATAATTTTATTCTCAATATTTTTTTCCTATTTCTCATTACTTTTCGTTTGTTTGTTTTTTAAATCGGAAAGTTTCCCTCTCCCCTTTTATTCTTTCGTAAAAGTGTTTTGTTTTTCGAATTTGGTATTGTTTTTATTTCTCTCTGAACGTCTGGTTATTTATTTCTGAAATTTCTTTTATGTTTGTGTTTTCGTTGTAAGTATGTTTTCTTTCTTTTATATTTGCTATTTTTATGCTTTTTACAACCGCGTCTTTTTTATGTATTATTTTGTAAAATTTTCGACTTCACTTGGAATATATTTTCTTCTTCTTTTCTTCTTCTTCTTCTTCTTCTTCTTCTTATTATTCTTTTCTTGTATTATTATTATTATTATTATGATTATTATTATTATTATTATTTATTATTATTATTTATTTATTTATTTATTATTTATTTATTTATTTATTTATTTTTCGTGAAAGTATAATTTCTTTTAGTTTATTTTTTCATTTTTTTACAATGTTCCCAACCGTGTGTTTGTATATATAGTTTATCCCATTTCCATCTTCATTTGTGATTCCTATTATTATATTTATGCTTATATTTCTGGTCTTTAAATATATTAATGTATTCATATTACAATATTTATACACGTTTTCTGGGTATGCGTCGGCGTTTCGTGACAGGCGAAAATTCTTGCGTTTTTTTTTTTTTTTTTTTTTTTTTTTTTTTTTTTTTTTTTTTTTTTTTTTTTTTTTTATCCTGATTTGATTAGTTTTTCTGCTGGTGCGGTCAAATCACACTAGATCCAGTGTGATTTTCGTCTGTGATTGATGGCTTTTGATTGAAAAGCTCTTGCTGGTTTTAAAAATATTTTTCACCAGCGTATTAAAAAGAAAAAAATATATATTTGTTCCACTCTGGTGCCGTTTCCTGGGCTAAAAACTAAAGGCCTAGGAACCAAATGTATCTACAGTGTTTGATAATCAAATGTAAATAGTTGTGAACTTTGACAAAATATGTTGGGTAACTGATGGAAATCGTCCCCTCTTGTTTAATTAGTAATATGCAGCCTATTGGTGAGTTAGCTTTGGGCTTCTTAAATTCAACCGGAGAATATGACCAGTTCGACGGATTCAGAAAGTGTGGAAGGAGTTACAATGTTTGTGTGTGTGTGTGTGTGTATATATACATATATATATATATATATATATATATATATATATATATATATATATGGTATATTATACATATATATATTATTACAGTCGTGAGAAAAAAGGGTAAATTTACCATTTTAGCAGGTGGATTCAGTGGACCATAATAATATAAAATAAAGGTATTTGAATGAGAATGCGATCAAACAAGATTTAAAATATAATAAATAATGCAAAAATTATTGTTACAAAACATTGCAGTTAGACTTAACGTCAATATAAAAGGAACACAAATGCCATAAAGAACAGGAATGACACAATAGACAAAATAAATGACAAATCACAAATGACAAC
>NC_061104.1:17782314-17787314 GCF_015104395.2 Macrobrachium nipponense
TATAACACCTATAATGACGGGAAAACAGCAATACCTTCTGGGACCTTTTACCTTCATTGAAGATAAACCCTATACTTATCCTGTCTTTAGAAGTCCCTTTGAAGGCGGCGATGCCTTTTGTTCGTCACCTAAGTTGCCGGTACAATTAACAGCAGCCTGGAGTTGATTACTGACGCCACGGGAGAGAATTGGCGAAGAGGAATCATCAGGGGCAGCTGAGAAATGTCAGTCCAGAGAAATGTCAGTCCAGAGAAATGGCAGTCCAGAGAAATGTCAGTCCAGAGCATGGCAGTCAGACCGAAATGGCAGTCCAGAGAAATGTCAGTCCAGAGAAATGGCAGTCCAAGAGAAATGTCAGTCCAGAGAAATGGCAGTCCAGAGAAATGGCAGGTCCAGAGAAATGTCAGTCCATAGAAATGTCAGTCCATCCAGCGCCTGGTTGGTGGCATATGGGCAAATGGGGGTCTCCTACTGGCTGTGTAATTGCGTCTTGTCATTTTGGGGCTTGCTGGTCTTTTCCGTCCGGCTTTTCGCTTTCCTTAATGGTGCCTATTACTCTTATTTTCTTATTTTACGATTCTCATGTGTTTACAAGGATTTACAAGGACCTATTAGTCCATCCGAGGAGACATCGTATGCTCACTTATCGCTAGGAGCAGGTTTTACTGTGCATTCACAGTGTCCTGATGATTTTGTGTAGCTTTTTTTTTAAACTCTTCCACACTGTTGCTGATTACAACTTCTGGTGGCAGTTTATTCCACGTGTCACATATCGTGTATGTAAAGAAGTTCCCACAATGGGATGTGTTTTATCTCTTCAGTTCTAGTTTCCATCCATTAATTCTTGTCTAGTTTTCGTTTAACGTAAATAGGTTACTGTCTACTTTTGTTATGCCTCTCAGTATTTTGAATGTTTCTATTACTTGTCCTCGCAGTCGTCGTGTTTCTAAGCCATACATGTTCAGGCTCTCTAGTCGTCTACGGTAACCTATTTGCCTGATGGATGGAATTAGCTTTGTGGCTCTTGCTTGTACCCCTTCTAGTCTATTTATGTCCTTTCTTAGTGATAGTGACCAAACTGTAATCTTCCTGGTAAGCCGGTTAAGCTTAACCTAGTGAATGCGTTGGATGTCATATGAATATATATAATACATATATATATATATAATATATATATATATATATATATATATATAGAATATATATATATATTATATCTATATATATTAATCTATTTATTATCGTATAAATAGATGTTATCTGTTTCCCTACATAATAATGCCAGAATCGTTTGGCTTCAAAATTCATATAACGGAGAATGTGTTATTTAAGAATAATTAGAGAAAAGGAAAAATTAGAATTCGGGAAAAATTCTCATCGATTGCCAGTGCTAACTACAAAGTGAGTAGGAGAAAAATAATCTACTTCATATATATATATATATATATATTTGTATGTATTATATATATTATATAGATATATGGATATATATAATATCTATATATATATTATGTATGTATATATATATATATATATATATATATATATATATTATATATATATATATATATAATATCATCCTTCACAGATGGCTCATCAGCAGAACATCGATTCCCATTCACATACTGCACAGTTCACCTACTATACCAGACTTTCAGTATCAGAAACTTGTCATTTCTGTATCAAAACCCTCATAGCCTGGATACATATGATTATGTATAATTCCCTATGGGAGTCAGTTTTCTTCTGAAGTAATTTTAAATAATATTGAGGGGATCTGTGGTGTGATATCTTACAGTTTGAAAATGTCATGCGTGAGTTATTGAAAAAATTATATACACACACACACATATATATATACATATATATATATATATATATATATATATATATATATATATATATATATATATATATTCACATATATATATATATATATATATATATATATATATATCACAAATATGTATACAAACATACACATTTATTATATATGGGTATATATATGTATTCAGAATTATGTCAGTTTATTGGTACATTTATCACTTAACTCCTCAAAATCCCTACCTTCAATGTACCACTCACCCCTACGTTTCAAAGATACTTGCACGCGCGTTTAAATGTATTTGTGTGCGCGTTTGTTTGTGCGTGTATGTATCATGTATCACGCTCCATTCATACATCCAAATCAGAGCAGGAGGTATCTTCTCCAATGAACAGTGATTAGGCCGTAATTATAACACTGCAAGGAACTACTCGCATTACATTGATTAATTGCTAGATAATCGCCAGAAATAACTCCGTCGATAATTACAAAATTGTTCCACCAACAGACACTCCAACCTTCGTGTTCCTTCTCACTTTATATTTCCCCCGATAAAGTTTAACCACCGTAATTACTCAATATTAAATTATTAATACACGTTTTAATTGCCGCTGCGCACTCGGTTTCTTTTGTTTTTATTATTTTTCTTTTTTATTTTATGCCTTGGAATTAGATTGTATATATCCCTCCTCGAAGGTGAAGTTTAGCGTATGTTTTCTTCATTTTTTGGGTCAGGAAGTTGATATGTCATGTTTTGTGTTATGTTTGAAAGGAACTTTATGTCATATTTACATCGTATTCGTGTAATGTTATAATGGGGCTGATTGGTTTGTTATGTATATTATGAGTTCCTCGTTGGACGAGTGGGTTACGTGCTCGCCTACCGATTCGGTAGTTCCGAGTTCGATTCCTCGCTATACCAGTGTGGAATCAGAGGAATTTGTTTCTGGTGATTATAAATTAATTTTTCGATGTAATGTGGTTCGGATCCCACATTAAGCTGTAGGTCCCGTTGCTACGTAACCAATTGGTTCTTAGCCACATAAAAATATCTAATCCTTCGGGCCAGCTGTAGGAGAGCTGTTAATCAACTCAGTGGTCTGGTTAAACTAAGATATACTTAACTTAATTGTTTTATGATGAAATGCTTTACCTTTTGCATTTGCAATTGGATACTTGAAGTCTGAATCGATGCGTCGATAGTGTTATGTAGTTTAGTAGCACTAAGATACATATTTCACGGCTACTTAAAATGAGAAAGTGGATATTTTTTTCTAAGTATTATTCTAATACATAGAAGTGTTGCATTGATATCCTCAGAAATTGTGGATTGACAATAACTGGAATAATGCTGGGACAAGCAAATACCACACCATGGTAAAATATTCCATTGACACATTTTGGAAACCCGTTACAAGCAAGTTTTTTTAAAAACATCACAACAAACGTACGTGAATTTTGAATCTTCGACGAATGCTGGATAGTCGTATGAAGAAGCTCTGGTTAGGAGTCTTGAGAAGTCGTTGACTTGTATGAAACATGTTTGTGATGTGTGTGTGTGTGTGTGTGATTAGTTGACCACGTGTTTATGATGTTTCTTGCTGAAGTGTGACACATTGGAACCGAATTGTTATTTGGAGAAACTTAGATGGAAAAGTTGTGTTGACACAGAGACACAGAAATTGCCTTAATTCTCAAGGAACCTTTGACGATTTAAGGACACCTGTCCTGACTGTCACAGAAAAAACTGTACAGACTCTACAGTATCTACTGACAACCCCCCCCCCCCCAAAAAAAAAAAAAAAAAAAAAAAAAAATATATATATATATATTTTTTTTTTTTACTGACACCCCACAGACATTCAACAGACAAGCTCTTCAGAATAAAAGTCAGACAATTTTAGAACGCCTCTCAATAATCATGTAAGTGTTATTTAATGCCATCGACAGGAAATAGCATCGAGAGGTTTTCTAATTGTCCCAGACATTAATAACACTCATTTGACTAATTACAGTTATCAAGACGACAACAATTAGCGGGAACTTCATGTTCGTCTAGAATTAATTGGCGTTTATTCAGCTGGAAAATGTCACTTTTTTTTTTTTAGCCTTTAACTGAGCAAATTCATTTACGTGGGTGAATGACTTTGCTAGTTGACTCGTTCGCGTGAATTGGTAAACTTTCGATGTTGTAGCTATCAGTTTTCTGTAAAAGAAAACTATTGTGTCGGGGTTTGTCTGTCCGTCCGCACTCTCTTCTGTCCGCATTATTCTGTCCGCACTTGCTCTGTCCACCCTCAGACCGTGGAAAGCTACTGAGGCTAGAGGGCTGCAAACTGGTAAGTTGGTCACCCACCATCCAATCATCAAATATACCAAATTACAGCCTGTAGCATCAGTAGTTTTTATTCCATTTAAATTCAAAGTTAGCCATAGTCGTGCTTCTGGCAGTGATATAGGACAGGCCACCACCAGGTCGTGGTCAAAGTTTCATGAGCTGCAAGAAACTTCGGCGAATTTTTTCCTCGTTTGAAATAAATCTCAAAATGAAGGATGTTTGTATTTGAATTTTGAAATTCCTTCCAGACTGCAATGTTCATTTTTGGTTCAGATAGGTAGTTATACCATTCTTTTTGAAATGACGCTGATAAGCAATTAGAACTTCAAGATTGTGTTTTTTAAGAAAAATACAAATGGGTTCAGGGTTATTTTTTCCTTTCCGGCCAATTAAATCTTTGTCAGAGAAAACGACGGATGAAGAGTTCACTGTCTTTTACAAGGAGAAACATGAAGACTTCGAACTTAAGAGAAAATATATACTTTCACTATTCTGTGTCTTGCATCATGTGAGACATGTAAAGTATCTTTTTATGAATATGAGAACCCGTTATTTTAAGATTTTGGTTCACTGCGTTTGTGGGGATTATACAGATTACAAAGAAATAATTATTCAATATGTTTAATGGAACTGGTAACCTCTTGTTTGGAAAAGCAATAAAGTTAGAGAAAATCGAGGTTGAAAGTCAAAATTCCCCCCCCCCCCCTCTCTCTCTCTCTCTCTCTCTCTCTCTCTCTCTCTCTCTCTCTCTCTCTCTCTCTCTCTTGCAGGATGCCAGATAGCACTTCAGTTGCTCTTTGTAATAGAATAGAAATTGAGGTCACATCTGGACTTTTT
>NC_061104.1:17789814-17819814 GCF_015104395.2 Macrobrachium nipponense
GGTAGAATTCTTTAAGCATAGATTAATTTAGTGGTGCCTGAATTATTAAAATTGTTCAATGTTATATTAGTATTGGGGGTGTTTTGTTGGTAGAATTCTTACATTTTTTTTAGAAATGTTGGAAATTAAAACAAAAATCATGTTACTAGTGCTAGAATACTAAAATTTCCTAGAATTGTCAGGCTCAATCATTTTAAAAATCATTTTAGTAGTGTTAGGTAACTGAAATTTTCGGGAGATGATAGAAACTTTTCAAAAATCCTTTTAGTCGTTGTAGTTTACTGAAATTTCTTAGAAATATCGGAAATATTAGAAAATGATCTTTGTAGGACAAAATCTCGCAGAAGCAACGTACCAGAAATGAGAAGGCTGCCAGTAACTAACGGGGTAAAGTACATAATGACTCGAAATCGATAGATATTACCGAGATATTACCAATATTTAGCCGGCACAGAGTTAATGCACACCTTCCGCGGGCTAATATACGTAACTAACACTCGAGGCGGAGCTTGTTTGGGGGGAGGGGGTGGGGTGTTGTCGGTCTCTTTGTGTACCTAGCGATTAACCCCTTTTAAGTAATTAATTCCGGGAATGCGTAAACGTACGGTATACATCGACTGGAGTTTTAAGGATCTGAACACACACAGCAAAACATCATTTCGCTCTCCATGATTGATGGCGTTGATAGTCATTTGGTAAAGTTAGGTCATTAGGTTTATGCAAGAATTTTATTACATTAAATTACATACGGCTGTTAGTGTGAATTATACTTGCAGAAATGTAGTTACTATTCGTGAAGAATTGATCGGCAGTTCCGGAAATATACCGTGATTCTGTTACGTTATAGATTTTCTTTACTTACATTCTGCTGTAAATACAAGTTTTAGTAGTATGCATATAGATTTCTTCAAGTGCAGAAGATATACTCCATTGTATCGTGTACCTGCTTTTGTAATTTATTTATTTAGTTATT
This sequence comes from Macrobrachium nipponense, assembly GCF_015104395.2. Classification (NCBI taxonomy): domain Eukaryota; kingdom Metazoa; phylum Arthropoda; class Malacostraca; order Decapoda; family Palaemonidae; genus Macrobrachium; species Macrobrachium nipponense. Next base: position 17,790,788 of record NC_061104.1, read on the forward strand.
TATTTATTTATTTTGTTTTTTGATAACGACCAAAAGCCATTGTTTACATTAAGGCTACTTATTCACCAAGCGAATCGAATCGATTCAATTCATGAAGAATCAACATCATTCAGGATTCGTCTGGATTTGGCACAGTGGTTTCAATGTTACCAAATTGACTGGGTTCGCTTAGTGTAAACGGTTACATCGAAATTAGTGTGTCGAATCCAGACGAATCATGAATCGTGTTGATTCTTCTTGAATTGAATCGATTCGATTCCCTTGCTGTAAACGCAGCCTTTGGCTTTGGAGAAATTCTCTTGAATCAAGATATCGCATGTAAACGATTCGGGATTTGCCATTCACCAACAAGGTACATCCATTATAGTTGTTGAAAAATGACGTCAAAGACAATTTGATTTATATGAATAAGAGTAACTAAAAGTTAAGGACAACGCTCAGATTGCTAATGTTAAGTAACTACAGTTATCCAACTAGGAAACTAATATGGTGACGTGTATCGGTTTGAAAAGGAAATATACTAAAGAGTTTAGTGATGCTGTAGCTCAAATTCTATAAATGGTGCTTGGGATTAAGAATACCTTATTCACTAGTCAAAGTATATAGAATACTTTTTCATTACTGAAGCAAGATCTGCTTGGAAGGTTCTCGGAATAAGCCAGCGTTTCCAGTTGACTTCTCTGTACGTGATTCACTATACCTGTGAGAGGTCATATAGTATTAAGGAAATGGTTCTTCCTCCAGAGACTAGAACCATCCTATAAGGCATCCTTTGTTCCGTGACAATGACAGAGCTGGAAACTCTCAGTCTCTCACGAGAGTTCGCATAGGCAGGATGTATGTTCCATCTCAACCGAGGGATACTTTGGAAAGATGTATCCTTCATGATGCATCTTATCAACAGCCAATCAGGAGCGTCGTAGGGGACTGGCCTAGACATCAAATGCACGGGTGATGTGAATCTACTATAGTCTGGTTTGTACATCCAGCAAAGAAGAGGTTTAGCAAATGTGGATTAATGAAACGAAACTTTAAGAAGTTAGTTTGGGGAATTAGGAAAATGAGGTGTGAAACAGTTGATAAACAGTCAAACAGATAAAGATTTAAACGTGATACAATAATTAAGAATTCAGAAAATAAGTGAATTAGATATAAATATTGTAAAAACGCAAATAGAATCGGGCAAGGCATGGTGTGATTGTCACAGAAAACTTAAGGATTTATTTATACTTTTGAAAGGTTCCCGTGACCTGTTTTAAGAAACAGTTCTGGGTTTTACTGTATATTCGACCCTCTTTATTTTCCTTTAGTAATGCTATTGACAAAGGTAGGAATTTCTCTGCCCATCTCGTCACTTGCATTTCCTTTTTTTTTTTTTGCTGTTGTTGTTGATGTTGTTGATAAATATTTTATACCTTAGCAAATAGGAAGTCTTAATTACTTCACCGAAACCTTCATGTATATGGGAATCTCAATTTACCAAATGTCTGTTTTTGTAGACAATGGAGCCTTGCTATTTTCGACCTGAACAACTGAATTTTGCTTCTCCATAAATACAAAACATTGCCAGGTAATATGATGGAACCTGGTTGGGTGGGTGGGAGGAGGAGGCGAGGGATGGGGGAGGCCCTCCATTTAAAATACCTGGCATTCAGTGAACTTTCAAAAATCGCATGGCTTCCTAACATTCCAATTAGCGGCGGAAGAATTTTAACATTGCTTAAAAATGTCCAGGGAAAGTCCAATGAAGAGAAGATGGTAAAATCTGCGTAATTAAAAACCGCGTCCGCCAATTAAGTTTCCCGATTTCCTGGAGAATCCAGATTTTAGCATTTTGTCAAGAAATAAGTTCGGTTTGGGGGAAAATAGAAAGTATTTTATTAGTTATACAATGGGACTAAATCGTTAATTGACAATAGTCGACTCCCCAGATTGAATCAGTTTCTTTGGATTGTCTTGGATATAATATGTGGATATAAGTTGCTCTTCCTTAAATAAAGAAGTTTGTGTGTTGCATGTTCGCATTAAAATACGTTAGCTCTTAATTATTATAGGTGATTTCCTTTATCAAAATCGTACGATGATTTATAGTTCATTGTCCTTATTGAGAATGTTTAGAGAAATAGACACACACGCACACACACACACACACACACACACACACACATATACGTATATATATATAATATATATATATATATATATATATATATATATATATAGAGAGAGAGAGAGAGAGAGAGAGAGAGAGAGAGAGAGAGAGTATATTTATATTTTTTTCACGTAGGAGAGAGAAGACGAGGGTGATATAACAGAAATAAAATTAAAGATATGTGTTCGTAGATACGTGACGTAGGTAAGGGCATGAGATGAAATTTTACTGAGTAGTGTGAAGGACTGAAGAAATTCTGAAGTAAGGAGAATCAAGAGTTAGTGAAATTTAAAGTTTTTTTTCTATTCTTGTTCCTTATCTCCATCGATCGATCGATAGAGAGAGAGACGAGAGAGCAGAGAGAGAGACGAGAGAGAGAGAGAGAGAGAGAGAGAGAGAGAGAGAGAGTCTGGTGGAAAAAATACACTCATTGATCATAAATAAGGGCATTTTTTATTTAAAAAAAAGAATATATATATATATATATATATATATATATATATATATATATATATTATATATATATATATATATTTAACTGGTACAATACTACCTTTCTTATGTACCCGGGATGTTTAAGGATCATGCAGCACGCAGTACGTTGTATTTCAGATGAAATATTAATGTTAGATTTGTTTACCTTGGATAGTTATCTTTCAAACTCATACACATTTATTCACGTTAAGTGCCAATTTTTCTATTGTATTCTGCATTGTTCCTTGTTAACCTTTTTTTTTTAAGTTTTATTTAACCTGTGAACTGAGGATATATTTTTAACTCAATCCCAAGCTATATATATATATATATATATATATATATATATATATAATATATATATATATATAATATATATATATATAGATAGATAGATAGATAGATGATGATAGATAGATGATAGATATAGATATATATACATATGTATATATAAATACATAGTATTTATACAGAAATATTTGTATATATACACAATATATACATACGTATATATGTAAAATATATACATTTCAAGTATAAAACAAAGGCCCATTACAACACTATGATTTAAAGCTAAGGGCTATATTGCGATGGACTAACTCCCACCCTTATCAAGGAGTGGAGAATTTATTTACACACACGCACACACTCAGACACAATATATATATATATATATATATATATATATATATATATATATATATATATATGTCATTTTGTTGGTGATTTCGGTCATTTGTCTTTACATAACGTAAGTATGTTATTCGCACTTTTACGATTCATTATTATAATAAAAAAAAAAATAGTGAACTTATTCTATATATCAAAGGCCTCTTATAATCACAACCGTAAATAGTATATGAATAATTATAGCAAGCGAAATGGTGCTTTAGAGTGATAGCTGCATAGAAAGGAAGAAAGCCATCCTGTTTGTGGGTTCACCACCGAAGGGGGTGGTCGTATCTGCCTCTGCCTGCTGAGGGGAGGAGTCGGAGTAGGAAAGAGAGGGGGATTGGGTTTATGGTTGGGGTGGGGGTGGGGGGTGGGGAGGGGTGGGGGGGGGGGGGGGGGGGGGGGGGGGGGGCGTGTAGGAGGACCCCATCTCTCTCCCTCGCACCTTCCTGCCTGCGTCTGCTCTTTGCTTCTTTCCTCCGAAGTCTTCTCTCTCTCTCTCTGCTCCGTCGTGTCTTCCTTCTTGCAGATCGGTATTATCTTACGACTCTCTCTCTCTCTCTGGCTGTCTCTCTCACTATCTTTCTCTCACTCTCTCTCGCTCTCTCTCTCTCCGTTGTCGTTCTTGTCAGTCGTCAGTCAGTCCGATTTTAGTGCATACCCTCTTCTCGACCGCCAATAGGGCCGCATAAGCGCGGGAGATCCCCTCTTCTGGGGAACACCCTCTCTCTCTCTCTCTCTCTCTCTCTCTCGTCGTCTCTCCTCTCTCTCTCTCTCTCTCTCACGAAGGGAAAGGCGAACCTTATCCCATTGTTTGCCTTTACTTTTCTCGCTCGTGTTATTTAAGATTTCGCATTAATGAATCCATTGGCGTCAATTATATTCCGGTCACGTGATTCGTTTCACCTGCTTTCGATGGAGAGAGAGTTTCCGGGCAATCAGTGCTTTAAGGAATGAATTCCCTTTTGACTGTTTACAGCTTGATTGAGATAGAATAGAGCCCAGTTGTCAGGTAAAGTGGTAGAAGCGGGTTAATTGAAGAAACAATGAAAGCTAATTGGCATAGGGAGAAGAATATGAAACTAAAATATTTTTTAATTAATTTTTTCTCTAATCGTCAAGTTTACCTACTTTCTTTTATTTGACAAGTTTATCTGCTCTCCTTTTCTTTCTCTGCACCTGAAGAGAAAGCAACTGAGGGGGGGGGGGGCGCAGTGCAATACAGAAAAAGGCAAAAGGAAAGTAAAATAGTGTTATTAGATAGAATTGGGGTAGACCCACTTGCTGTTATTGATTTACAATCCCAAATTTGGCTTCAGGAGTCACTAACAAGTTTACTTTATTTACTATTTTTACTTACAAGCTCAAATTTCGTTTAAGGAACTACACGTGCAGCGAAAGCGAGGAAGAGGAAAAAAGTGACGATAAACAGGAGCAGTAAGAAACGAAAGCGGAATGGGAATCTATTCACAATTGCATTCCGAAATTTCCCTGCATTCCCATTCCTCTTTGTCTTCGTACCTGAGATTACATCTCTCTCTCTCTCTCTCTCTCAAGACATATTTTCAGATAAAGACGTAGCGTCCTCTCCGTATCACTTAATCACCAGTATTTTACGACTCTCTCTCTCTCTCTCTCTCTCTCTCTCTCTCATCCATCGCGTGTATAATTCCTTCTCGGACCCTTAGCAGCCTTTGATATTTCAAGTGATACGCCGTCATAAATCGCCCCTCCCTTTACGAAGTCTCGAATGTATTAAGGCGTAACAACGGGGCCCTGAGGATACATAAGTATTAAAATGTAACTCTGTAACTCTACGGGTTGCTGGATAAATATTAAGGTCGTATCGTTCCCCGAAAACGGTCTCGCCTTTGTCTTTTTCTGCCCGATGAGAAATACTGTATATGAATTGGCAGTTCCGTTGCCTGACTCCTTGAGCGCAACGTTAACGTCTTTTGTTTTATATTCTCGAGGTATAGTAGTTTTCTGTGCTAATGAATGCCCTCTCCTCCTCCTCCTCCTCCTCCTCCTCCCGTTCTACTTCTTCTTCTTCTTCTTCTGGGGGATACAATATACCACCCGGATATATATTAGAATGAGTACATTCGTTCAAGGAACAATAACCGTTATTTTTGGCGATTTATCGAGCGTGTCGCCTTTTAAATCACGCCCCGGGGCCTGGAAGTCTTGTCAGTGATTTTTGTCCGCTGTGGTTCCGTGATGGAGGTGGCTGCTTGCTCGCTTGCTTGCTTGGTTTTGCTTTCCGCAGACTTTGTTCTGGAGGTAGGAATGTATACTCGTGTGTGTGTTTGTGTGTGTGAAGGTGTATGCATTTAGTGTATGTGTAAAAGTACATGATTTTATAATATACATATTGCATATATATATATATATATATATATATATATATATATATATATATATATATATGTATTGTATGTATGTAGTATGTAGTAGTATGTATGTTAAATATACATACATCATATATAAATGTACAGGCGCGCACACACACACATATATATATATATTTTGATATATATATATATATGTCATATATATATATATATATATATATATATATATATAGATATATATATATAGACATACATATATACATACTAATATATACTTACTTGATTTCAGTTTGTTGAGGATAAGACGAAAGAACTCATTTTTAAATTTATATCTCATTTCACCCACTTTTCAAAATTCCTGATCATTATTAATAACTATGACTTTTAGGTAACGAGTATATCAAAACCTACTCATTGTTAATATATCAATGAGCTTTTTTTTCCTAATTCAATTAATTTTAATGATATTTGTAAATATTTATGATTTGCTTTGTTTTATATATCATGGTCTTACAAAAACTCGAAAGTATTTCACTATGAAATTAGAGAAATCCCAGAGTATTTTATGTTTCATTCCTTTATTTAATAATGTTTATTTTCGCTTACTCGGGGAGTAATCCTACAAACTACTTTGAGTAGGGGTAGGAGTAGGGAAGGTCCGTTGAAGAACCTAAAACCGTCTGAAAAAAGGTGTTTCGCGTGGAGTTAAAGAAACAGGAATTTTAGGATAGGATATTAATGATTTATTTATTAGAATGAAAATGTAAAAAAAAATATTTCCAATAAAATATAGCGTATTTATTTTAACTTTCACTGGTGAAACAAGGATCTTAGTTGACCATAGATTTTAGCACGTTTTAATTGACGTTAAGTTCGGAATATAATGTTTACAATGTATGCATGAGATGCAAATCTTGCACGCATCCCGAATAAACTGGAGGGTCAGATGACGCCTTGTTTTTAAGTAGAATTACTGAAAAATTTGACCGTATGACCCCGGTTCTTTCAGCACTTCCTAATTGCAGCTTATAATTGGGAACGCCAATCAACTGAAGTCATAACATGTTTTTTTTTTACTTTGCATGCGTAATTATCGCAGCAGATGAATATTCATTGCTGTGTCTGAATTTCTTATGGAAGCTATTTTTTTATGAAGGCTAATTTTGTATGGAAAGCTATTTTGTTATGAATGATGTTTTCTTGTGAAAGCTATTTTCTTATGAATGCTATTTTCTCATGAAGGCTATTTTCTTCTGGAACCTATTTAGTTAAGAATGTTGTTTTCTTGTGAAAGCTATTTTCTTCTGGAAGCTATTTTGTTATGAATGCCATTTTCTTGTGAAAGCTATTTTCTTCTGGAAGCTAATTTGTTATGAATGCTAATTTCTCATGGAAGCTATTTTGTTATAAATGATGTTTTCTTATGGAGGCTATACTCTTATGAAAGCTATATTCTTATGAAAGACTTTTGCCTATGGCAGCTATCTTTTCTCATGGAAGTTTTTTTTTTCTTTTTTTTTTAAAGCTATATTCCTACAAAGGTTGTTTCCTTACTGAAGCTGTTTTCGTATGAAAGCTATTTTCTCATGTGAGCTTTTTTCTTATGGCAACTATTTTTTTATGGAAGCTATTTTCTTGTGAAAGCTATTTTATTATGGAAGCTATTTTCTTATGAAAGCTATATTCTTATGGAAGCTATTTTCTTATGGAAGTTATTTTCTTATGGAAGCTCTTAAAATCTTCATCTTGCATTTTTCAAGTGAGGAGCTGACGCTTAGTTGAAGCCATATTTACATAATAAAAAATTTTAATATGATTTTATATATTTCATTTTTCTCATACATAGATAATTCGATATATTATAAGAGGAGTCTCTACTTCGCTCCTAAAAACTAAGTTTTGGTTGCTAGAAAAATTATAAACTACTGTTGATAATTCTTATAACTGATTTTTATTATCTTTATCATATAGTATTTACCATAGCCTTACACGTCAGTTTGTTGATTATCTGATTTTAAATGCCGATCTTTTTAAATTGATTCTTCATTGCAATCGTACCAAAGAATACTTTTTTTTCTTCTTTTTTTTTTTTAGTGAATGTTAATAAACGTGAATTTTAGAACCAAAATCCGCACGAGTATCTATGTATATATTGTTCTTGTAGTGACAGAAGTTTTTAAACGTAGACTAATGTCTTTACTATAATTTTTTTTTTGAGTGATTGTTAATAAACGTGAATTTTAGAACCAAAAATCCACACGAGTGCCTATATATATTGTTCTTGTAATGACAAAAGTTCTTAAAGGTAGATTAATGTCTTTACTTTTAAAATGACTACATTTGTCTGAATATTGATATATCACGGCTCCCCTTGTTAGTGAATTAAGTGTAGTGTGGTCGATAATTGCTGATGGTACAGTGGGGATTGGAGATAATGAAGAGGAACGAGAGAAACTAATAATAGAGTTTGAAATATTCAGCGAAAAGAATGTTGAGATGGAATATGAGCAAGAGTAAGATTATGAGTGATAGCAAAAGAAAACTAAGGTTTATCTTTTTATGTGGTGGTAGAAGAAAGACAGCAGTTGATTCGTATCTTAATATATAATGGGCGTTATGACTGTCCGTCCGTCTGTCATTCAATCACGGCCAAACGGTTTGGTCCGATGGGCATGAAACTTGGTAGAGTTATAGTGGGGACCCCTAAGATGGTTTATAATGGGGTTTCATCCTACACTCCCCCCCCTTCCGAAGCGGGTGGGGGTGAGAAGGGATTCCCTGAAAAGGAGCTGGTTCTGCCCGTGAAACGGGGCTGGTTCTGCCCGTAGATTGCTAGTTTGTATAAAGGCAGGATGAGGGAAGAAGTGAGATATAGAATAGTGTGAGCAGTACAGGTAGCAAGAGGTGTGCAGAAATTCTGAAGAAACTTGAGTGTATAGACCAAGGTTGGAATGTATGAAAGGATTGTTAAGCCGACTTGATAAATGCTTACATAAATTGCTTGGGTTGATCTGCAATGGAAGGAAAAGGGTTGAAAGTTTTAAGATTGATTTGTTTGGTATATTAGTGCCTTGCAAGCAGGACTGAAAAGGAGAAAAATGAGGTGATACGGAGTAAATGTCAGATTAGGTGAAAAGATGGTATATTTTGAAATAGTTTGGTCTTAAGGGATGACGATATGTTGTGGGAAATGATATGATTCAGATGTGTCTTTAAAGGATTATTGAGAAAGAGAACCTTTAATTTAGGGAAGTACTAGAGAGCGCGCAGGATAGAAGTGAATAAGGTAGTGACCAATGTGTTGATTTTCCTAGACTCAGTCCTTGTTAAGGACTATATATATATATATATATATATATATATATATATATATATATATATATATATATATATATATATATATAAAGTCTCAGTAATTTGGCGGCTACTTGGAAATCTTAGCTTCATGATAAATAATATTGCAAAGAACAGGAAGGTTATTTTTATTATACCTCGAAAGCTCGGTTATTTGATGAAGAATATTCTTCCTGGTCTTGGCAATAGCATTTTGTCATATATATATATATATATATATATATATATATATATATATATATATATATATATATATATATATATATATATATATATATATATATATATATGTTTGTGTGTGTGTGTTTGTTTGTATTTGTGTTTCCCATCCAAAGGACTGTAGATGACAAAACCACGGAATTGTCTCTCTGCTAACAAATATGGTGCCACACCTATTATCAAGTAATGTGATATTAATGAAGCCTCCACGCCCTCCCCCACCAAAAAAACGAATTTCGTAATGTTAATGGCTTATTTCCATCTATTTTTTTTAGGGAGCGTCTGCTTGCTTGGTCACAGAGAGAGAGAGAGAGAGAGAGAGAGAGAGAGAGAGAGAGAGAGACGGGGTAAGTGTTCCCTAATGTGCCTTTGGTTTTAAGGCCGATATCGTCTCATTACGCTAATTAATCTATGCAGCGAATTTGTTCCGGAATTGCGAACGATCAGATGGAATCGCTAATTTAGTTTTCCCGAAACAGGATTTGAGATCTTAAACGGTCCAATTTCGAGTTGATGAGTTTCGCCCCCGTCCGTTTGTTCTCGGGGATCTCTCGCTCCCCCCCCCCCCCCCCCCCCCCCCCAACCCCACCTCCGCTCATGCTCGCAGTTTTGTTAAACTTGTTTGTGAGACAAGAGGTTTGTGCCGTTGTACGTCTGGTCTTTGAGAAGACTATATGGATCGTGTCAAGGTTTAGCGAACCCATTATTTTTCAAGACAGTCATACCACTTTTGATTTATATGTTATATATATATATATATATATAGAGAGAGAGAGAGAGAGAGAGAGAGAGAGAGAGAGAGAGAGAGAGAGAGTCTTATCCATTACCGTGATTCATATATACGCACTAAGCTACAAATGTCCTTTAATATCTAATTCACTCTACCTCGGAATAATGTATTTTTTATATGTGTTAACCGAAGGGGAATATATAGTCATGATAGCCGTGTCGTTTAGAGCGCTTTACTGTACGTCCTGACTTCTTAGTTCCGAGGTTCGCGCCCATGAGCCGACGAATTTCTTATCAACTAGATAATTCCCCTTCGGTTAACATAATATGAAATATCTTAATTCCGAGGTAGAATGAATTATATATTAAAGGACATTTGTTGCTTAATGCGTATATATATATATATATATATATATATATATATATATATATATATATATATATATATAAAACATGTATATATATATACTTTATATTATATACATTTATATACATCTATATATATATAATATATATATATATATATATATATATATATATATAATTTATATATATATATATATTATATATATATATATATATATATATATATATATATATATATATTATACATTTATATAAATCAAAGTGGTATAGTATTGTCTTGAAAAATTGTGAGTTCGCTAATCTTGACATGATCCAAGTTAAAGTTTTAAAGGCCATATTTGCTGTCGTGCATTTCTTTGTTGTTCATGTTTGTTTTCGCTTGAGGAGCTTCGTTTGTTCAGAGAAACTGCTCTCGTGTCATACTCGCCTCACGCTTTTTTTTTTTTTTTTTTTTTTTTTTAAGGTAAAAAAACTTGATTTGCGTTTTGATGAGAGGTGGTTGTTCCTGTACTGGAATAAGTCTTCCCTATCGTTCTCAATTTAGTAAAGTTAGTGTATTGAGTTCATACTAACGTTTTTCTGAAGTATATTCGATTTATGCAAATTTCACGTTTAATAAAATCACTCTGGTGAAGTTTACTCTTGCGTTGTCCAAAGTGATGTTAAATTTTATGTCAAGTTTTTATGACGTTTAGTACGACGCTTTGGTTTTGAGAGCATGAATTTAGCGAAGTTCAATTACATTTTCCAATAGTATATATTTTACATCAGGTTTTAGTTTCAGAATAAGTTGGGTTTTTTTTAATGAAATGGTAATAGTGAGGTTTTATTTATATTTTCAAAGGTAATATTTTTTTAATAAAATGTTAATGGCTATGTTTTATTTACATTTTTAAAAGCAAATTTTTTTTTTTTTTTTTTTTTTTTTTTTACAAAATGAGTAGTCAGATTTCACTTGGAATTTTCACAAATTTTTTTACAAGGTTTTCAGTTTATACTTAGTTTAATTGAGCGAATTTTGCTAGGTTCACAACAAGTTCTTGTATCCTGTTTTCCTTTTGATAAAACGAGAGTAGCGAGATTAGATATAGATTTTTTAAAGTAAATTTGTTGTATAAAAAGTTTTCATTTTATGTTCAGTTTTGTGTTTTTGTGAAAATGTATCTTACGAGGTTACGGTTTCATAATCCATAAGTATATTTGTTTTACAAGATTTTTCTTCATACATTTTCCAGATTGTATTAGTTTTACATTAACTTTTCGTTTTCTTCCAAGATTTTTTCCTAGGTTATATTGGTTTTACATTAACATTTCGTTTTGTGTTAAGATTGTTTCCCAAATGATATTGGATTTACATTAACCTTTCGTTTTGTGTTCAGGTTTTTTACCCAGATTGTATAGGTTTTACATTAACCTTTCGTTTTCTTCTAAGATTTTTTCCCCAAATTATATTGGTTTTATATTAACCTTTCGTTTTCAGTTAAGATTTTTTCCCCAGATTATATTGGTTTTATATTAACCTTTCGTTTTCAGTTAAGATTTTTTCCCCAGATTATATTGGTTTTATATTAACCTTCCGTTTTCAGTTAAGATTTTTTCCCCAGATTAAATTGGTTTTACATTAATATTTCCTTTTGTGTTAAGCTTTTTTTCCCAGATTATATTGGTTTTGCATTAACATTTCGTTTACTGTTAGGATTATTTTTATAAGATGCGTCAAGTGAAGATACACTATAGTTTCAAAAGAAGAATATTCTTTTACATCAAGTTTTCGTTTTATGAGTGTAACGGTGAAACTCGCATTGTTTTTCATTGATAAAATATGTTCATTAAAAACGCTGAAATGTCCATTATTTTAATTGTACATCAAGTTTTCGTCTTGTAGAAAGTTTCGCTTCTGACGAAATGAGTCTAACAGGGTTACGTTGACGTTTCCCAAAATATGATGATTTACATCAGGATTTAGCTTTTTATTCATTTTTTGTCTTAAGTAATGCTTCCAGCAAAGAACACTTTCTAAAAGTAGTAAAGCATGTTCTTGATCAAATTGTTCCAGTAGTTACATATGCGTTTTCCAAAAGTAATTTTGTTCACGCGTTTTGGTTCCATACTAAGTAATGTTTTTTTTGATCAGATTGATCCTGTAAAGTCACATTTTCAAATCTCAAATTTATGATAATTTCCGGCTAAAGTATTATCAAAATTATAATTACTTCCACGGAAAGTATATCCACTGAGGAGAAAGCCAAAAGATATATTATACGACAGACTTTCAATATTCGTCGTTTACCGTAAAACAGTGAATCTTCTTCTTCTTCCCAGCTTGTTCCCATTTTTATATGGGGTCGCCGTTTCGGATGAGCCATTTCCATCTATTTCTATCTTGTGCTTCTGCCTCATCAATTCCCTTCTCATTTAAGTCTCCTCTCACACAGTCCTTCCATCTCTTTCTTGGTCTCCCTCTTCTTCTTCCTTGCACCTCCACCCCCATAGTATGTTCTCCCAGCGTGGTCCTCATCTCTCCTCAACAGGTGTCCATACCATCTCAGCCTCCCCTCCTGCACTTTCTTTGATACTTCCACCACCTTAGTTGACCCCCTTATGTAGTCATTTCTGATCCTATCCACTCTTGTTACCCCAGACATCCACCTAAGCATTCTCATTTCTGCCACATCCATCTTCTTCTGCTCTGCTTTTCTCATGCTTGCTGTTTCCGTACCATACAGCATTGCTGTTCTTACCACCATCTTGTGAAATTTTCCTTTTAACCTAAGCGGCACTCTTTTGTCACAAAGAACTCCCGAGGCCGCTCTCCAGTTTGTTCCAGCCTGCCTGTACACCCGATGTTTTACTTCTTCTTCCATACTTCCTCCAGCGTTAACAAAAGATCCCAAATACTTAAACTTATCAACTCTCCTTATTTGCTCTCCACCAAGCTGAATACTTTCTCTATCATCCCCCTCAGTGGTGGTACACATATATTTTGTCTTGGATCTACTTATTCTCATTCCTCTGTCCTCCAGTACTTGTCTCCATCTTTCCAATTTCACTCCCAGATCTTCCTGCTCTCTGCACACAGAACAATATCATCCGCATACAATATGTTCCATGGTACTGTCTCCCTTACTTCCTCTATTATAACATCCATCACTATGTTAAAGATAAATGGGCTCAGAGCCGACCCCTGGTGTAATCCTACTCTCACCTCAAAACCTTCTGTCTCCCCAACACTGCTCCTCACTCTGGTAAATACATTACGGTACATCTCTTGTATCAATCGCACATACTTCTCTGGCACCATCTTCTCCCTCAGGCTCCTCCATACCTCTTGTCTCGGGACTCGGTCATAAGCCTTTTCAAAGGTCAATGAATACCGTATGTAGGTCCCTTTGTCTTTCCCCGAATTTCTCCATTATTTGCCTCAGACAAAATATACCATCTGTTGTTCCCCTTCCCTTCATAAATCCCAACTGCTCTTTACCTATTTGTACTTCTTCTCTCAGTCTAGCATCTATCATCCTTTCCAGTATCTTCAATGTGTGGGACATCAATTTAATGCCCCTATAATTACCACACTCTTGGACATCGCCTTTCCCTTTAAAAATTGGGATCAATATACTCCCACGCCACTCATTTGGTATCTTTTCCTGTTCAAGGATCTTTATCGGTAAAACAGTGAATAATGCAACTTTATTCTAATTTTTTTCTGTTGATGACAGCAGCTAAACTACTAGGTTACATGTGCATTACCCGAAGCTATCATTTTTTTTAAAATTTAGATTTAATTTTGTATTATTATATTCGGATAAAATTTTGCCAGTGAAGTTACATTTACGTTTCTGAAAGTAATTTCGTTTGACGTCATGTTTTTGCACAATTCTGCGTTTTGCTTTTGTTAAAACGATTCCGGTAAAGTCAGCGTTTTTATTTCCAAAAATGATCGCCATTTACGCCCTAAGTGCTACCGAATGATAATCATTTGGGGTGTAAGCACCACCGAAGAAATGTATTTCCACAGAGGGAGAGGAACGCCGAGAGATGTATTATATGACACACTTGCAAAGGTCATTGTTTAGCGGAAAAACCCGGGAGAGAGAATTGTAAGAGAAGATGAAACTGTGTATACATAGAAATGACGATCCCTGGGAGGTGCTTTTATTTCGCAGTAATTTTTATTTTTTTATTATTATTTTTTAACGTTCCCAGACTCGCCCTTTAACTTCTCGTGCAGCAGACTTTTGTTGTGGGGGGAATTCGTTCGCTTTTATTTGCGTGGTCTTTAGTGGAGTAATCGTATTAACTGTTGTTCTAGTGCCCTTGGTTTTATTCATATGAATTACTTGCCCCCCTCCATCTTGGGAATATTCCCTTTTGTGGGGGGGGGGTAGGGGTCGGGGTCGGGGGGGGGGTTGGTTAAACTTTAGATGTGGTTTGAAGTTCTTTAGCAGTGACGCGAAACCTATTCTAATAAGAATATCTGTACCGGACGAAGTTGTTATGAGAATGCCAGACACCTTTTTTCTTTTCTTTATCAATGGAAGTTAAAATTACGCTTTATGAAAGCGTACCATCATTGGACATGTGGCTTCTTGCATCTTGTCATTCTAAAGAATGGTGCTAGTCAGACTCTTACACCAGTTATTCCCGTGTAAATCATTTTCCTCATTTATTTGTGAAACTTTGCTAAAATATTCTGGTGTAGGTTCAATCTTTCTTGAAATTGTATATAAGGGAAAGATGGATTTCATTTGAAAGTGTTTATTTTTTATTTATTTATTTATTTATTTTTTAGAAATTTAAAAACATCCTTTATTTTATTCTTCAGCGGATACTGCCATAAACGACAAAAAAGTTGAATTAGCAATATTATATATATATATATATATATATATATATATATATATATATATATATATATATATTTATATATATATATATATATATATATATTATATATATGTATATATATATATACACATATATATTATATATATATATCTATGTATATTATATATATAGTATATATATATATATATATATATATATATTTATATATATACACACACATATGTATGTTTTATTAATAATACAATATAAACACACCAACACACACAAGAAGGCAGCACAGACACAAATATATAAGTATATATATATAATTATATAAATATTATATATTATATATAATATATATATATATGTGTATATTATATATATATTTATTTATTTGCCATACAAACATACATACATACAACTATACATACATACAAACACATAAGTAATACCTACATATAAATAACAACTTGAGCAACAGATCCAGAATTTAAAAATATTCCCTCACGGTGAAGAACGTGGGGAGACGAAAAAAAAAAAAAACGAATGGAATTACGAGCATGCGGAGGGGGAAAGATAGTACCTCTCGCCTTTGGCAGATGATTTTATGATAATCAGAAAAGATTCCCCGCGAAAGGGAACCAGTTTCTATGGCGATTTCATCTCCCGAATTCCCTTCAAAGGTGTAAAAATAAGGAGAACGGAACACTGCCCCCATAGTCGTATATCCTTCGCATCCTATTCAGCATTCGGGAAAATTGCACGGTTGATAACTGCTGTATGCGTTCTTTCTCCCGATGGAGGTAATGTTTCTCCTGTCGCTGTGTACTTGACGGAAGCTGGGATTCTTATTTGTGTTTGTGTTTTTATATGAATGAATCTTTCTTTTATTGTGTTTTTATATGAATTAATCTTTGCTTTATAATCCACAGTAATAAATGGGGAAAGCATATATGAGGGGGAAAACATTTACGTGTTAATATTCTTATAAATTCTCATTGGTTCTCTCCTCAAATTGAAATATACATAAATTACAGTGTAATTTAACCTCCTTCCCTATAGAGTTTCATTGCTCTAATAATCTTTGTTAATTACATGGAAACAAATGCCTGTGGAAACGTTTCATCTATCCACATGAACAAATTCAAGCTTTCAATGAATGTTAGTTTCAACCTCGTGCCGCAGGCCCCACACTGCAGAAGTAACTGATCATGATCCAGAGGCATTGATTTTTTATCGCCTTGGGGGAGACGCGAACCTGCGACATCTGAATAGCATGCCACGACACTAACCACTATACCAGCAGGCCAATTATGTTGTAATTGAATAGCGTTGTGGATTTTTAGATTTAAAACCCTATGTGTTTTGGGTCTTTGGGTATTGCTTGTAAATGACAGTCATTTTCCTTTTATTGGTGTCCATGATTTCATGATGTGCTTTCATGATGTAATTCTTGTGGGTGATTAGAGATGTCAAAATCTTGTAGTTACTATAGTAGATTCACATCAACCGTGCATCTGATGGCTAGGCCTGTCCCTCACGACGTTCCTGATTGGATGTTGAGCCAATCACAGGACTAGAAACTCTCAGTCTCTAGAGAGAGTTCATATAGGCAGGATGTCTGTTCCACCTTTCCAGAGGGGTATCTTTGAAAGATGCATCCCTCAGGAGAGGTGGAACATACATCCTGCCTATGTGAACTCTCGAGAGAGACTGAGGGTTGACATCCCTGTAATTGGCCTATCAGCAGCTAATCAGAAGCGTCGTAAGGGACTGGCCAAGACATCAGATGCACGGTTGATGTGAATCTACTATTGTTACAGTGGAATAGGAATGGTGGTCAGGATACCGAAAATATTTTTACGGTTTTTAAGTTTTATTGGAAGTGAAATGATAAGAATAGTAAGCTTATTCGAAAAACTGCAGAGTTTTCATGCTGAAAGCAGATCATCATTGTGTTAGTTTGTGTGCATAGCGTGTTGTCCCCGTAGCTCATCATACAAATAAAAAAAAACTAAAAATAAAAAAGCACTAAATCCACAGACGAGACAGAGTCAGATCCGCTGAGAAAAACATGATATAGTGGAGGGTGTTTTTTTCTTTCTTTTTAATAGAGTTGCAATGAAAAGAAACCCCTTAGCGCCTGTGTGTGTGTGTGTGCGTGTGTGTGTGTGTGTTGTTCCTTTGATCACGGACCTGTCAAGAGAGAGAGAGAGAGAGAGAGAGAGAGAGAGAGAACGAGAACAAAAAAAAATTCTTGTTTATTGTAAGAGGATTTCGAGGGATTTATGAACTTTCACCCCTTCTGTTATTTCCTTCCTCCCTATCTTGAGGGGTGTGGCGAACCTTTTGAGTTTCACTTAATAATAATAATAATAATAATAATAATAATAATAATAATAATAATTAGTCTTGTTGAAAAGGATTGCTGCATCAGCTCCATTAATTTTTTTATGGAGTCTTCTCTATTTTCCTTATTAAGGACATCGTGAAAAACACGGAAATAATCGGAAGAGCCCCTGATCAGCGACGCCTACGCCTCCTTGAGGCATCATTCGTTCTCGAACAAAAATCCCTCCTAAATACGACACAGGAACCCTTCCTGCCGCCCACCTGTATAAGGAGGGCCTAGCCGAGAAACCCCCCCCCCCCCCCCCCCCTCCCCCCAGACGGTAACACCAGCGAACAGGACGGGACCAATATTGAAGAGGATGGAAGAAATACCAGGTCGCAGCCAATGGAAACCCGGCTCCAGGTGATGCAAACGCACCTGAGAAGGTCAACGCGCCTCGAGCGTTTCCGCCAGCCAATGAAAAGTCAAGCATCCTCCGGGTCCTGCAGGAGCATCCGTGAGCGCCCGCACGACCATGATATAAAGAGAAGACTCACCACAATGTTAACGGGCTGCTCTGTGAGCAAGAGCCCGTGCTGACACAAGGTCAGCTTAATCAAAAACAACAACTACCACCAAGATTCAGTCCTCCAGCAACCATCGCTGTGACCATGCCCTGGCAGATCTGGGCGAAACGTCACAGAGAGAGAGAGAGAGAGAGAGAGAAACTTGTAGTAGTAATAGCAGTAATAAAGATAATTCAATATGACTACAACGGATTTGACGATCCCTTTTGGCACGTTGCTTGCCAGTTTTAACAACATTGAGAAATCCTTAATAAGGAAAATAGAGAAGGCTCTATACAAAATTGATAGAGCTGATGCAGCAATCCTTTTCAGCAAGACTTGTTTAAAAGAGGGTCTACTCCCAATAATAATAAAATAATAAAAATAATAATAATAATTATTATTATTATTTTTTTTTTTTTATTATTTTTTTTTTTTGCTCTATCACAGTCCTCCAATTCGACTGGATGGTATTTATAGTGTGGGGTTCCGGGTTTGCATCCTGCCCTCCTTAGGAGTCCATCACTTTTCTTACCATGTGCGCCGTTTCTAGGATCACACTCTTCTGCATGAGTCCTGGAGCTACTTCAGCGTCTAGTTTTTCTAGATTCCTTTTCAGGGATCTTGGGATCGTGCCTAGTGCTCCTATGATTATGGGTACGATTTCCACTGGCATATCCCATATTCTTCTTATTTCTATTTTCAGATCTTGATACTTATCCATTTTTTCCCTCTCTTTCTCTTCAGCTCTGGTGTCCCATGGTATTGCGACATCAATGAGTGATACTTTCTTTTTGACTTTGTCAATCAACGTCACGTCTGGTCTATTTGCACGTATCACCCTATCCGTTCTGATACCATAGTCCCAAAGGATCTTTGCCTGATCGTTTTCTATCACTCCCTCTGGTTGGTGCTCGTACCACTTATTACTGCAAGGTAGCTGATATTTCTTGCACAGGCTCCAGTGGAGGGCTTTTGCCACTGAATCATACCTCTTTTTGTACTGGTTCTGTGCAAGTGCCGGGCATTCGCTTGCTATGTGGTTTATGGTTTCATTTTTCGTATTGCACTTCCTACATATGGGAGAGATGTTATTTCCGTCTATCGTTCTTTGAATATATCTGGTTCTTAGGGCCTGATCTTGTGCCGCTGTTATCATTCCTTCAGTTTCCTTCTTTAGCTCTCCCTTCTGTAGCCATTGCCATGTGTCATCGCTGGCTAGTTCTTTAGTCTGTCTCATGTATTGTCCGTGCATTGGTTTGTTGTGCCAGTCCTCTGTTCTGTCTGTCATTCTCCTGTCTCTGTATATTTGTGGGTCTTCGTCTACTTTTATTAGTCCTTCATCCCATGCACTCTTTAGCCACTCGTCTTCACTGGTTTTCAGATATTGCCCCAGTGCTCTGTTTTCGATGTTGACGCAGTCCTCTATACTTAATAGTCCTCTCCCTCCTTCCTTTCGTGTTATGTATAGTCTGTCCGTATTTGCTCTTGGGTGTAGTGCTTTGTGTATTGTCATATGTTTCCTGGTTTTCTGATCTATGCTGCGGAGTTCTGCCTTCGTCCATTCCACTATTCCTGCGCTGTATCTGATTACTGGCACTGCCATGTGTTTATGGCTTTTATCATATTTCCGGCATTGTGTTTTGACTTGAGTATCGCCTTGAGTCTCTGCATATATTCTTTCCTGATCGTGTCCTTCATCTCTTGGTGTTTTATATCCCCTCCTTCCATTATTCCCAGGTATTTGTGTCCTGTCTCATCTATGTGTTTGATGTTGTTCCCATCTGGTAGCTTTATCCCTTCAGTTCTCGTTACTTTGCCTTTTTGTATGTTGACTAAGGCGCATTTTTCTATTCCAAACTCCATCTTGATGTCCCAAGATACAATCCTTACAGTCTGGATTAGGGTATCTATTTCCTTGATGCTCTTACCATACAGCTTGATGTCGTCCATGAACATCAGATGGTTGATTCTGTTGCTTCTTTTCTTGAGTTGGTACCCGGCATCCATCTTCTGTAGTACTTTTGTCATGGGAATCATGGCTACTACGAAGAGTAGTGGGGACAGTGAGTCGCCCTGGAAGATCCCTCTCCTGATATTAACCTCTGCTAGTCTTATTCCAGAGCTTGTAAGTATTGTATTCCAGTTGCGCATTGTATTTTTGAGGAAGCTGATGGTGTTTTCCCTCTGCCCATATATTTTCAGGCATTCTATTAGCCATGTGTGTGGTATCATGTCGAAGGCTTTCTTATAGTCTATCCATGCCATACTTAGGTTGGTTTTCCTTCTCCTACTGTTCTTCATTACCATTTTGTCTATCATGAGCTGGTCTTTTGTGCCCCTACACTTCCTTCTGCAGCCTTTCTGTTGGTGGGGGATGGTGTGTCTCCTCTAGGTAATTGTATAGCCTTTCACTGATGATACCTGTTAGTAACTTCCACATTATTGGTAGGCAGGTGATAGGCCTGTAGTTACTGGCTATATTCCCTTACTCTTGTCTTTTTGTACTAAGGATGTTTCTTCCTGTGGTCATCCATTTAGGTGCATGGTGATTTGAGATACAATGTTGGAGTTGTTCTGCTATTCTGGGGTGTAGGGCCTTGAGGTTTTTGAGCCAGTATCCATGGACTTCATCGGGACCTGGGGCTTTCCAGTTTGGCATTTTCTTTAGTTGGTGTCTGACTGTGTCTGTCGTGATCTCTGTGAATCTTTGTTTTATTCTCCCTGTTTCTTCTTCCTTGACTTCCTGGAGCCATGTTGCATGTTTGTTGTGTGATACCGGATTGCTCCATATGTTTTCCCAGAGTCTCTTACTTGGTTCGGCTTCAGGAATTTCTGGGTGGTTGTCTTCCCCTCTTAGTTGGCTGTATAGTCTTTTCTGGTTGGTTCCGAATAGTTTGTTCTGTTGGTATCCCTTATTCCTGTTCATGTACCGTTGGATCTTATGTGCTTTTGCCTTAAGCCTCTGTTTTACATCTTCTATTGTGTTGTTTAGTCCCCTCTCTTGTACTTTGTATTTCTCGTTGAGTTCCTCCCTTGTTTTTCTTGCTTCTTAGCCTTTTTCTGCCATCTCTTTCAGTTTCCTCAAGTCAGATCTCATCACCATGATTTGCTTTTCCAGGCGCCTTTTCCAAGGAGGTTGCTGTTTTGGTTTCTGTTGGGTTGGTTGTGCTGGTGGTGTTGGTGTTCGAATCCCCATCAGTTCTGCTACTAATCTGCTCCTGCGTATACCAAGTTATTTGTTTCTGTGATACTGGTGGTGTGTATTATGCCCATTATTTCATTATTATATTATTATTATTATTCCTTCCACATTTTAGTTTATAGTTGTATTAAGTTTCTTTTAATAATAATAATAATAATAATAATAATAATAATAATAATAATAATAATAATAATAATGATAATTCCTTTATTTAGTGGTATTCAGTTTCTGACATCCTCTAACAGTAAAAATAATTTGAACTTTATTTCAAAGTATTTCGATATTAGGATTTTTGTCTGAACTGAGATTTTATGGAAACTATTAAATGCCATTGAAAATTCTTTAAGTAAACAAAATGTGTTTACAAAAATATTAATCATTGTTTCGAAGTATTGTCGTGTCGACGCATTGAAATACGTCTATAAATTTTCCCTTCATTATATAGATAATTATAATCTATCTGTATATTGATATTCTATAATTTGTAGTTTTGAGAAGAAGGCTAATTATTATTCATTGAAAAACACATTGTGATTCATCTCTTGCGTTGAGATTACAGCTTCGAAACACAGGTAAAATTCAGAATTCTCCCCTCCGTTCCGTGTTCCGCGTTCCTATAACACTCCGCTCTCAAGAAGCGATTAGATTACTGCTTCCTAACGGCTACGGGATTCAGAATTCTCTCCTCCTTTATGTTTTTCCGCATTTCTATAACACTCCCAATTTCAAGAAGCGAGGGTTTGTATTCCCTTTTTTCAAGGTTAAGAAAGTGCATTACGTCTCTTTTTGGCTTTCAGGTAGACAGTCATTCATATTATTAAAAAGTTTTTTTATACCTGTGTGGTTTAGTTGGTAGCGCACTTGCCTTTCAGTTAAAAGACTTGGGATCGATCCTTATGTGAGTCGGAAATTATTTCTCTTCCCAAAATTTCAATTCAGTGGCCCCTGTGGGTGGTTACATGTGAATAGAGTTCATCTTCCGAATAATAGTGATAATAATAGATTTTATTATTTCTTGAAAGTGTCATTGAATAGTGTTCATCTTCCGAATAATAATAATAATAAATTTTATTATTTCTTGAAAGTGTCATTGAATAGTGTTCATATTCTGAATAATAATAATAATAATACAAAATGCCCTTCACGAAAAAAAATTAAACGACAACAGCAATAATAATAATAATATTAATAATAATAATAATGGTATTTTATTATTTCTTGAAATATCATCTTCAGGGGAACATACAAAATAGCAAACATTACAGTTGAAGAAAAAGTTAAACAAAGGAATAAAAAAAAAGTATATTTGTTATTTTAACGACGTCTCCCGACACCCTCCTTCATGGCTGACTTTAAGCACGTGTCCTCGCGTGTCAGGTGTCAGACGGACGTTCCACAGGAGGATCGTAAGGAACGCTCCCTTACGAGACCCAGTCCGGCAACTTCGTGGATGTTCATTATACCTGAGTTGCATGGCGGGGAAATAATATGCTCTCTCTCTCTCTCTCTCTCTCTCTCTCTCTCTCTCTCTCTCTCTCTCTCTCTCACACGTCCACATTTCTTAGAAATTTCTCTCATTTTTCCTGTTACATTTACCCATTTTCTTTAGTCGTAAGAAACTTTGCTCTCTCTCTCTCTCTCTCTCTCTCTCTCTCTCTCTCTCTCTCTCTCTCAACACTCGAACATTTCTTGGAACTTGCCCTCATTTTTATTTTGCAATTTTTAACCCGTTTTCGTTAGTTATATGAAACAATGGAATCGAGTACCCAATTTCGTCGACTTTTTACTAAGATAAATTAGCCGTCCTAAGGCAATATTTGAATGATAAGTAAAATCTTTGAATGATAGTGAATATGAAGTAATCTAGGTCACTTCCATTTACGTCTTACTAACAGACATTCTGTCAGTTCAACAGATCGGACGCTAAACGACAGGTGACATTAAAAAGAGTATAAAACTTTATACTATCAGCCATTAGTAACCTGGTGAGTACAGTGATATAAGTATTTGGAGGCATAATCAATTATCTGTTAAGTATTCAAACGCTGATTTGTTATGTAGTACAGGCATCACCTTAAAACCTGGGGAAAGGAAACGTTTCAAGTTCTTGTCAATTTTAATCCTCTGCTTGAGATACTCATAAATACAGACAAACATAGATGCTACTTATGTTCGTTGGGGCAGATTGTAGTTTAAAGCCTTTGTCAGTATATCCATCTAAATGTACTCGTGAGTTTCCTCAACTGTTGGCACAGATTTAGATATCTGGCGGTTAATCATTGATGAAGTTAATGAGAAATAGAAAGGATATAATCCTAATCAGTTTCTAGGTAATGTAGCTGTTATATCCTTTGACTGGTCGCTAGCTTTTGACATGAAACAGAAAAGCGAGACTTCGAAGAAGTAATTATATAGTACGTGCGAAGATAAAGCAACAAACCCTGCCACACATAATACGACACCCGTATTATATTGTTTAGAAAATAAGTATAAAAATTAGTTTCATTATTTTAGAAATAATATCTGATCTAATTTGCGTGGTAAAAGTTAGTTCATACCTTTAAAATTTAATTTGTAATTCTAACATTGAAATAAAACAACTTTTAATGAGATTCTCGATGTGAGCCTGGTTTATTTTGGAAAAGAGAATATATATATATATATATATATATATATATATATATAATATATATATATATATATATATAATGTGTGTGTGTGTGTGTGTGTGTGTTCACTTATAGTACGTGTATCCATTTCCTAATGCCTTATAAATATTTACACCGTATGGAAATAGTTGTAATTTCATAATTATACGAATTAGTTGAGTTATTAGAAATTATCATTCTCAGGTCATTCTCGTGTTAGCTAAAACACAACTCGTGAATATCAAATTTAGTCCCAGAATACGATGAAAGTTGCCAGAATATATAATGGAAATTGCATCTCAGTGTTTTGATAATATCTCGTTAATTACTGGAAATTGTCATTTTTGCCAAAGTTTATTCTCGTTTATTTTTGGGAAGTCGTTCTCGTCTGTGTTCATCTTGTTCGTTTTTTTTTTATTGATGATTGATTGATTGATTTAATTTTTTTTTTACAGTTTGGTTTTCGTTTATTACTTGGGAACCTTTTCCCGTGAAGGTTGTTCTCTTATTCTGTTGAGAATTTCCTTAGGAAACCTATTCTCATTACTTGTGGAGAATCTTGTCTCGTCATAGTTGACTCTCGTTTATCTGTGAAAAAAACTCATTTCCCCTCAAAATTTTTTCTTCTTTGTAGAACATCCGTTCTAATACTTTCTGCAGTATCTGTGGTTTATTCTCGTTTATTTGTTTAAAATCTTATTTTACCTTTCAATTTATTGTTCTTTGTAAAACTTCCATTCTGATGGTTTCTTAAGTATCTCTAGTTTATTCTCTTTTATCTCTTAGCTCATCACAATTTATTTTTTTTTTGTAAAGCAACTATTCTAATTGTCGCTGAGGCTTCCCATTATCCAAAAAATTACTGTTTCATTCGAGAAAAAAAAACTGATTCTCCTGATTTCCTTCAGAGATTTGCTCTGACCCGTTATACAGACACTCATACACACATTTCATTCACGTAAAAATCTCTCTCTCTCTCATCTCCTCTCTTCTCGCTCTTTCTCTCTCCCTCGTCTCATCCTCTCTCTCTCTCTCTCTCACCTTGCCACGGTACTGGTTTTAACTGTTACGTGGACCAAATGATAGGACCTCCAACGTCAGTTGCATACAGATCACATCGACTAAAGTTCGACGAAATCTATTCACACAATTCCAGTATCGAATGCGTGTGCTGGACGCCTGGCTGCTGGGTTTCCAGCGATTTTATTCTTCGCCTGGATATTGCTGCAGAGTCCCAAGTTTTAAATGAAAAGAAACAAAAAAATTTTGAAATTTATATATATATATATATATATATATATATATATATATATATATATATATATATATATATAATATATATTTATATATATATATAAACTATATATATAAAGTTTGTATATCTCCTTGGCTTAATAATTAGGCAATCATATTTACATCTCAGTCCACATGAGCATTGGGAACGTTTTCTTATGGTTCGCGTTATTGTGCAATAATTCATGTGTCCTTACCACTCTCTATATATCAAAATTCAGGAGTATCCCTCCGAATGAATAAACAGTAGATAAAGATACTATGTTTAATAAATAGTGATATGGTTTATCAACACTTCACCCAAGTAACATTGTGATTAACATTTTACATTACTTATATATCTTGGTTCTTATATTGCTTGGTTATTCTCTTTAAAGTTTGTGCCATGCTTTCCATATACATTTCAGAGTCATCCCTGAGTGAAACACACGTTCAGTACGAAGCATTTAAATGGATCAGAGGCGAAATGAACAGATTCTATCTTGTAGTTCATATTATCCTTTATCTTCGTTTCGAAATTTCATTTCCCTGAATTTACTAACATTGAACCACCTCAGTGTTCTTCATAATTCTCACATAGACTTGGAAGACCCTCACAGCCATAGAAGACAATAGGAAACACTTAGGATCGGATTTATCGTTTACAAGGTTGCCATGGGAACGTAAGTATCCTTCTAGCTTACAGCTTGAAGATTAAAGGACAAGAGCGTGTGGGGGGGGGAGAGGGGGGGGCATTAGTGGTGTGAGGACTGTAAAGAGGAAACCGGGAAAGGGAGAAAGGTATATAAAGCGAGGAAAGGTTTGAACAAAAGGGAAGCTGAATAACCTCTCTCTCTCTCTCTCTCTCTCTCTCTCTCTCTCTCTCTCTCTGTCCATTCATCCCGAGTGGAAAGGTTAATTTACGCGCGTATTTCCATGCATGAAGTCCTTTTGTCTTCATCTCTACTCTTTGGAGATCAGACGTGATTATTCCCTTTGTCACTGGTAAGGAGATTTAGAGGGATCACTTTTACCCGTCCGTAATTCCAGTCTTTAATTTTTTTTTATTTTTTTTTTTTTTTTTATTTTTTTAAGCCTATTGTTCTTCATTTCTTTACTGCCTTTACAATGTGACAAGGCTGGTAATTTTTTTTTAGAAGAGGCTTGTTGGGTGTATGTATGTATTATTATATATATATATATATATATATATAGATATATATATATATATATATATATATATATAGTATTATATTATATATATATATATAGTATATATATATATATAGTATATATATATGTATATATATTATATATATATATATATATATATATAATATATAATTTACATATATATATAATATATATATATATATATATATATATATTATATATTATATATGATATAATATGCATATATATATATATATGTGTGTGTGTGTGGAGAGAGAGAGAGAGAGAGAGAGAGAGAGAGAGAGAGAGAGAGAGATCATATTCAAGCCTTTCCCTTGATTTTCATGGAAAATCAATGGTGAACTTTCATGACTAGAGTCTCTTATCTCTCTTTACCCCCTTCTTTTTCTGTGAACTTCAGCTGCGACCCACAATAGTTGACTAGCAGATAGGTACGTAATTTACCTTGCAGACCCAACTGAGACATGCAGCAGTTCGAGAATCGATCATCAGTCCCACAGTTTGTGATCTGGGACGCGCCTACCACTGTAGAGAGAGAGAGAGAGAGAGAGAGAGAGAGAGAGAGAGAGGATGAATGATTTTGAAACTCTTAGTTCCCATCGTTTATGACAGCAAAATATATTTTTTATTTGTTGCCTGTGGTATTTTTTGCATTTTCCAAAATTTGAGATTGTGGGTTCTTTTTCCTTTAGGTAGTTTCATTTCAGGATTAGATAGAATTTATAATGGGAATTTTTTTTGGCTTAGAATTTTGAAATTTGTCTTTTCTGTTGGCAATAAGTATAAAAGACTCATTAAGTAGTTGAGCTTTAGATAGCAGGATTAATTGTGATATTTTGATTTTTTTAATATATTTATTTCATTTTGCATTTTCCACGTGGACTAGGTTATTTTAAAACTCATCCTATGCCTTAGGCACTAAGTATTCGAATAATCTCGATATTTCCTTTTTTATAAATACCGTTGCGTCACAATCATCACCCCCCCCCCCCCCTCCCCCCCCGGCTCTCTCTCTCTCTCTCTCTCTCTCTCTCCTCTCTCTCTCTCTCTCTCTCTCAAGTCAAGATTTATTTTATTAATAGTCCCCTCTCTCTCACTCTCAAGCTAGATCTTATTTTATAAGTAAAAATCATTTATCTCTCTTTCTCTCTCTCTCAAGTTAGATCTTATTTTATTAAATAGTCCCTCTCTCTCACTCTCTCAAGCTAGATCTTATTTTATAAAAAAAAACCTCTCTCTCTCTCTCTCTCTCCTCTCTCTCTCTCTCTCTCTCTCTCTCTCTCTCTCTCTCGTTAGATCCTATTTTATAAAATAGTCCCTCTCCCTCACTCTCTCAAGCTAGATCTTATTTTATTTTTAAAAATTCTCTCTCTCTCTCTCTCTCTCTCTCTCTCTCTCTCTATCTCTCTCTCTCCTCTCTCTCTCTCATCTCAAATGCAAGGTCGCATTTCAGCCCAAAGACCTTACAGCTACATTTGAGCGTGCTTTAGTTTTTTTTTTTTTTTTTTTATCTGGACCCCAGTATCGCTATTAGAAATACGAGCCAGGTGAAGATAACAGACTCCTTCTGCAGGAAACGAGGTCAGCTGAGATCTCTGACCTCC
The DNA here is from genome assembly GCF_015104395.2 of Macrobrachium nipponense. Classification (NCBI taxonomy): domain Eukaryota; kingdom Metazoa; phylum Arthropoda; class Malacostraca; order Decapoda; family Palaemonidae; genus Macrobrachium; species Macrobrachium nipponense. Next base: position 17,818,759 of record NC_061104.1, read on the forward strand.
TTCCTGTCCATCATCATTAAAAGATAAGAAGACATATCACCCAGATAATGTATAGAGCCTCTAGCCGAGGGATATTTTCTCAAAAATAAGAGTCCACCGGTAATTTCCTTCGCTAAGAATATGCGAGAAATGAGATTATAATAATCCATTCACTTTCGTGTACTTTTAGGAAATGTTTGAAATTTTTTTTTTTTTTTCAAATTTTTGTCACACTATGATAATGAAGGAATGATTTGATTAGCGCTAATTAATTATTCATTCAATTCCTTATGGGAATATTCGAATTATCTCTTGAAGTCGAGACGCACTTGTAATAGACCCAAATATTTTTGTTTACTCGGGGAGTCAGCCTACAAACTAAGTTGTTGTTGTTGTTGTTGGTTTTTTAGTGTTCTTTTTTTGGGGCGGTAGGAAAGGCCTATGAAAAGGTATTTTGCATTGAGTTAAAGTTACAGGAATTTTAGGATAGCATTATTGTGATTTATTTATTACAATGAAAGTGTAAAAAATAAATAATGTGCTTGTTAAACAGTATATAAAAATTGATTTAATAAAATATGGCGTATTTATTTTAATTGTCGTTGGTGAAACACGGCTCTATTTGACTGTAGATTTTAGCACTTTTTAATTTATGTTAAAAGTGTGGTAACATAATGATTGAATTTATATGCCTGATGGGAAAATCTTGCACACGGTCTTGAGTAAGCTGGAGGTCGGATCACGCCTTGTTTTTATTATGATGTACTTATCTTGGCCAGACCCGTTAAAGTGCAAAAGGAAGACAAAAAATAAAGTAACGCAAAGGAAACGATAGAATTAAGAACAAATGTAAACATTACGTTATTTGATGTCATATTGGAATCATATTGGAATCAGGAATATCAAATATATGTTCTTGTTTTCTGTTATATCAAGCATTTGTCCCTACAGATATAACAAATACTTGTTCATATTTACTGTTATGTCCCGTATTTGTCCCTATTTAATGTTAAATATTTTGGTGCGCATGCGCTGATCAGATAGCGCAGAATAAGGACCTATTTGCAAAAGTTTCGT
>NC_061104.1:17824814-17827314 GCF_015104395.2 Macrobrachium nipponense
TATCATTTTATTATTTATGATTTATCGTTTCATTGTATTTTCTTGAACCTTAGATGTAAATTATACATTACAGGATTTATTATTTTTGCTCTATTGTATCATGGTATTCTTCTTGATCTCTAGAGGTAAGTTATTCGTTACAGAATTTATTGTATTACTGCATTATTCATGATTTATTGTATGATTAGAATTCTTCCATATTTCTGGTTTTTACTTCTGAAGTTTTATATTGCTAATTTAGAACTAACGATAAGAAAACGGAGAACACGAAAATTGACGCATATAAGAATAGATATATATATATATATATATATAAATTATATATATATACTACATACATACATATATATATTATATATATATAATATAATATCTCTATATAATATAATATATATATATATATTAGAATGAAAAATGAGATTCTCTTTTCCGAGTTGATTGAAAGGCTCCATCGAGTATCACGGCATATGGTATGTGCGGAAGGTAGCTACCTACCTCCAAAACTATCGATTTATGATACAGAGGCCTTTGGCGATCTTGTCCAGGCGTGATCTGTGGAAAGAAAGTGGTAGTTTCCTTGGCCAATCCAGAGTAGTGTTCCCTTTTAGGTAGCACCGATGGACATCACCTCCCTTCAGCTACGAGGTAAATGAGATCAGTTAAAGAGTTGGACAAACGTATCTTCTGGAAGCCGGAACAGGTTTTGAAAGCCACTCCTACCTTGACACCCGCCTGTGGGTTGATCTGCAGTCTCGAACGGTTGTGTGTGTATGTTTGTCCATACTGACTCTGTAGTGTATTATATATGTGACTTCTAATACTGTGTATCAGTCCTTCGTCAATGGCTTGGAAATAAAGTCGAAACCGGTCAGGACCTACACACCGCCTCATATTTCTCACCTGTGGATATGTTTGAGATTATATATATATATATATATATATATATATATATATATATATATATATATACTAAACTCTCGCTCTCTCTCCTCCTCTCTCTCTCTCTCTCTCTCTCTAGGTTATATAACCTTGGGCGTTGGCTCACCTGCTTCAGGTAGAAACGTCGACGAGACGTTAACGTGCATCGAGTCGTGCCCAGGACACCAACTTGAGATGCTACGTTATACCTGAGGAGGCTGGCCTGAGGCCCCTTCCTTATATATTTCTCTATTTTTCTCTCTCTTTAATGATTTCTCTGTTTTTTGTTTTTATTTCTGTTGTCCTTTTTCTGAAAATGGACTTGATGGGGATCTAGACTTTTCTAACGAGCTAGTGTTTTAATGTCAGTTATAATTTTTTTTTTTTCACTTTCTTGGGGAGTGACTTATAAACTACTTTGCTGTTGTTGTTGGGTAAGGGTGATTAGAATATATATGATTTATTTAATACAATTAAAATATAAGAAAATAAATAAAATGTATGTTAAACAGTATAGAAAAATTATTTCTTATAAAATATAGCGTATTTATTTTGATTTTCGTTGGTGAAACATGGCTGTTTGACCGAAGATTTTAGCAGGTTTTAATTTATTTGGTGTACTGAGTTTAGGCTATGTATCTGTTCAGTTATTCTGTGTTTCCACACATAACTGAGAATATAAGAACGTGTTTGATTTATGTCGTTTTTATTTGATCCTTGTTGTTAGTATAAGAAGTATACAAAGTATGAGTATTAATTACGAAGGCCACCTCATGTTAAGTTAGGAATATAAAGTTTACAACTTGCACCCGTCCCGAGTAAGCTGGAGGTCGCATTACGCCTTCTTTTATTCGTATTTGTACCTATGGTAACTTTAGAATATAGTAGTCTGTTTGTTAATGTAAATATATTTTTTTATCCCCTACCACCAAAATAATTTTTTTCATTTTCTGTATTTTTTTTAATGAGTTCATCAACTCGAAAAGTTTTTCGTGGATCCCTGCGGGCCAATTCTTTTTCAGTCAACTAATTGATAAAGGAACAGATAATGTAAATTTTAAAAGATTTAAGTCCAGGATCGGATATCGTTTTTGAACTGTATTGCATAATTTAATTTATAATAGTGTTATTGCTAAGAAGTTAACACTGCTGTGATTGAATTTTAACTAAAAATCCACAATTATGTAAAAAAAAACATTATTTGTAAAAGTAAACAATCAGAGATATTCGAACTTTACTGCTTTCACAAATAATATAATTTATTAATATAGTTGTGGATTTTTAATAAACTTCAGTGTTATTGTAAATGACGAAGTAGAAAATAAAGTTTGATTTAATACCGACTGTAGATATGAGAAGACTAGATCAGGTTTATGAGGAACAAACATTAATTAGCTATCTACCTACTGTTCATCCAGAATTCATTTCTGACCTATCGACTCCTTGCTTATCCAGGACTCATTGCATATATATATTATAGGATTGGATAGGTCATCTCTCTCTCTCTCTCTCTCTCTCTCTCTCTCTCTCTCTCTCTCTCTCTCTCTCTCTCTGCTTACGACCTCCTATAAGCATATCCTAA
>NC_061104.1:17832314-17837314 GCF_015104395.2 Macrobrachium nipponense
CAAAAAGCTGGAAAGTCTCAGTCTCTCGGGGGAGTTCACATAGGCAGGATGTATGCTCCACCTCTCCTGAGGGATACATCTTTCAAAAGTATCTCTCGGGAGAGGTGGAACGTACAGCCTGCCTATGTGAACTCTCGAGAGAGACTGAGAGTTTCCAGCCGTGTGATTGGCTTATCAACAGCTAATCGGGAGCGTCTTAAGGGACTGGCCTAGACATCAGATGCACGGTTGATGTGAATCTACTATAGTCAGATGCAGGTGCTGATATAATCCACTAAGTAAATGTCCATCGACCATTTAATAAAAGAACAATAAGTCTTTTTAAAAGATCTTCCGTTATATTTGGGGATATTCAGCCTCAGTCCTTTTACAAAGACTTAACAAACTTTTGGGAAAATGGAGACTTTTCTTCTGAAACAAAAGTGTCAGACCTAACGCAGCTGGTGATGGTGGAGGTTTTGGAATCTTCTTCGAAAAAATAAAAAAAGAAGGGAAAAAGTTCTCTCTGATGAATATGCAGTGTTTCCGTTGATTTATTCTTTTGTTCGTCCTGATGGACGGTGGGTATTTGGTCCTCGTTTGACGAATGTTCGAGATTTCGTGAATTCGTGAAAACACCTTTTCTTTTCCCTTTTATTTGGCGCATGTTTTTCCCTTTCGAGGGAATCTGTCTCACTCGCGAGGCGGAAAGCAAAGGCGTTTGAATGTTGTTTTCCGAACTCTTTATTCTTTCTTTATATATACACATATGTAATAAAAACTGCTGAGGCTAGAGGGCTGCAAATTGGTATGTTGATCATCTACCCTCCAGTCATCAAACGTACCAAATTGCAGCCCTCTGGCTTCTGTAGATTTAATTTAAATGAAGGTTAAAGTTGGCCATAATCGTACTCGTGGCAGTGGTATTAAGTACCAACTACATATGCCACCACCGGACCGAGATTGAGTTTCATGGGCCTTGGCTAAGAGTATTATGAGCCGGGACTGAGCCCGCCACCGAACAGAAAACTCGATCGTGCCGAAGAAACTTTGCTTTTTACTTGTTTTTACGATGTTGCGGGAGTCGTGAAAAATCTTGTACTTTTTAAATAGGAATCGGGGTATTGGATTAGTATTCCTGCGGTATGTCGTAGATAGAGGTCGACCTTACTAGTATTTGTAAAGACTATGCTGTTTGCCCTGTGTCGAGCATTTTAGACGAGAATATTGTAGGTTCTGGTAATTTTACGAAATGGAAGGAGCTGTGATCGAATAATTACATTTCACTGTTGCACAAAAATGAAAAAAAACGAATAATTACATCTCACTGTTGCACAAAATAAAAAAAAAAAACGAATAATTACATTTCACTGTTGCATAAAAAACTAATAATTACATTTCACTGTTGCACAAAATGAAAAAAAAAAATACGAATAATTACATTTCACTGTTGCATTTAAAAAACAATAATTATATTTCACTGTTGCACAACATGAAAACAAAAAATACGAATAATTAATTTCACTGTTGCATAAAAAAATTGCATTTCACTGTTGCATAAAAAACGAATAATTACATTTCACTCTTGCGCATAATTTAAAAAAAAAAAACGAATAATTACATTGCACTGTTGCACAAAAAACGAAGAATTACATCTCACTGTTGCACAAAAAAAACGAATAATCACATTTCAATGTTGCACAAAAAAACCGATTAATCACATTTCACTGTTGCATAACAATAAAAAAACGAATAATTACATCTCAGTGCTGCACAAAAATGAAAAAGAAAAACGAATAATTACATCTCACTACTGCACAAAAATGAAAAAGAAAAACGAATAATTACATCTCACTGCTGCACAAAAATGAAAAAGAAAAACGAATAATTACATCTCACTGTTGCACAAAAATGAAAAAAACTAATAATTACATCTCACTGCTGCACAAAAATGAAAATTACATCTCACTGCTGCACAAAAATGAAAAAGAACAACGAATAATTACATCTCACTGTTGCACAAAAATAAAAAAAAAATAAAAAAACGAATAATTACATTTCATTGTTGCGCAAAATTTTTTTTTTTAAAAGTAAGTGACAGACAGATCATATCATTTGGAATGCGCCCTCATTTGTCAACCCAAAACTCCATCCACACCTGAGAGAAAGAGAGAGAGAGAAAAGAAAGAGAGAGAGAGAGAGAGAGAGAGAGAGAGAGAGAGAGAGAGAGGTATTGCCTTCCAGGAGAGGAACATGGTGATAGACTCCTGGTCTCCCATTCTGTAGACGAGTGATAGAAGAAAGAAAAAAAAAATGGTTGATTACTCGAACTTTTATGAGGAAAGAGAATGAGTGTCCTATGGCGTAGTACCTCGTTTTACGAGGAGCCAATGAGGGGGAAAGTGACCTCACTCAATGAGGAAGTGAATGGGGAATACGATGACTTTCTTTGTCGCCTTTGGGGGCCTGGGGACCGGGGTTGGGGCGTTAGTTTTCTGCAAAAGAAAGCTATTGTGACAGCTTTTTCTGTGCGCCCTCAGACCTTAAAAACTACTGTGGCTAGAGGGCTGCCAATTGGTATGTTGATCACCCACCCTCCAATCATCAAACATACCAAATTGCAGCCCTCTAGCCTCTATAGTAGTCTTTTTTAAGGTTGAATTTTACCATGATCCAGGCCACCACGGTCGGCTGAGTGTTTCACGGAACGTGGCCGACATTTTCATACAGCATTATACGTTACAGAAAACCCCATTACGGCGAAGACACTGTGGCGCATTTTTTACTTGTTTTCATTTGAGGATTGTTATATTCGTAAAAGTGCCCTCAAATAAGATTGTTTCGTTGTCGAACCGATGTATCCCTGATGATGGTGATGAGCCGCTGGACGAAACGTTTCAGCTGTAGAAATTGCTCAGTAAATGAAACCTCGCAGACATCATCATATTCACGTTTTTATTCAAAGATCGCGTCATGTCAATAAGAAGAGACATATGAAACTGAAGCAATGCCTTTAAAATAGCAGACTCCATATGTGCGTCAGCATTAAATATTAAATAAATAACTAAGAAATTGGAGTAATGTCTAAAGATAGGCTCCATATTTGCGTCACCATCGAATAGAGAGTTGTAAAAGGACGAGAAATTCGTGAAAACGATACAAATGATGGCATTATTATTCCAAGCGAGATAATCCCTTTATACCCTTTATACTACGTTTGTACTGAAGGCGTGCTCTCCAGATAATACGATTCACTCACCGTAATTACGTTTGTGCCTGTAATGCAACTCCTGAATTATTTTACGCGTCATATTCGGATTCACCGCAATGCGTGGCCTACTTGAGGTTTCAAGTATTCAGTAATCAGCGTATTCGTAATGTATATCAGAAGGTAATTCGCAGTATGTACAGTGGTGCTCAAATCTCATGCGACATGATTCATTTTGTATCGTTCAGATTCTCAGACTCCACGTGATGTAGCCAAGTAGTGTTACACTTATTTTTCAAAGGCATACATGTCGAAAAGTTTGTAAATTCACAGCTAGCCCTATTTTCCTTATGGTTATATAAATATGATCCCTTTTATGCATTGGTATAATTCGTAATCTGTGTGATTTGAACTGATTTTCTTTTTTTACGCTGCTAAGTTCAAAGTGCGGTGTGATAAGGTTAGCTGTGCCATCAATGAAAACTCACTTTACATGCCCCTCGGACCAGTCAACATAACTACGTCTGCTGCAATATGACAGTAAACCTAATAAGCTCAACAGTCATAACAACATTTTCAACGTAGGAATATGAATTAAAACCAGTTTTCTTTGAATGTTGAAGCTTTCGGCTGTGTTTAAGCTGCCCGTCTGTTGCAAAATGTTTACTAGGCCTAAAAAAATAATCTAAACCTTCTGAGATATAATCTGTTATTAATGAATTTATTTGTAGAGATTATCTGTTTTTCGACGAGTACAATAGGGATATGAATTACAACCAGTTTTCTTTGAATGTTGAATTTTTAGGCTGCGTTTAAGCTGCCTATATGTTGCAAAATTATTCATAGGCCTAAAAGAATAAGCTAAGCCTTATAAGATGTAATGTTGCTAATGTTTTTTATTTGTGGAGATTACCTGTTCTTTGAGGAATAAAAGATGATTTTGATTGTGTGGAGAAAGATGACTATTAATCGAAATATCATAAGTATTAATATCAAGGCGTATGGAACACTTGTTTTTTCAACTGGTTTTAAAATATTATTTTCTTAAAAGTCCTTCTCCTCGCTTTTGGTGTATAATTTATTCTTTCATAAGGTATCTTTCATATGGTCATTTGAAGAACAAGAATGTGTAGATAACCTCATTTGCTTTCTAGCTAGAAATTGTTAATAGAGAGATGTGACTGTTAATTGTAAAGTAAAGAAATCTAACACCTAGGCCTGGGAACAATATCTTGGCTTTGACAAAAGAATAATTGCATAGGCAAATATTTGCTAGTATGCCATAATTTTTTAAATATTTAAGAATTATAACAATTAATTATGTATGAAAATCCAAATATTCCTTTAAAAAACTATAAAGTAAATTTTTTCAAGAGTAATTTCATTGTCGCTACTCAGTGTAGACCTACTTATGTTACACCGGGTGGTTATTGTTGCACCGACACTAATGATACGTCACACACGCTCCCTTCACACGTTGATATCGGTGGGCGCATTCTACTTTTGTATATATATATTTACATTCTTTTCAGCATTGAGGTGTAAAAGCAATCAAATAGGACTAATTCAAATTTTATGTTAGCTTTGGAAGCATTATTAATGTTATGACAATTTTTTTCGTTTCTTTTTTATTAAACATTTGAACTGATGCTTGATGACGACTTCATTTTGGTCAAATGCTTCAGCGATGTGTGAACGAAAGTTTTGAAAATGTTTTCGAAAGAGTTTTTTTCTAAAATTTGCTACACGTGACATTTTCTTACAGTTTTGACATATATGACAGATTTCATTCTTATGAAACATATTATGTCCA
>NC_061104.1:17842314-17849814 GCF_015104395.2 Macrobrachium nipponense
ATATTCGTTAGAGTAGATTTATACCAAACTAAATGTTCATAATGTGTACTACTTAAACTGAAATCATGTTTAAAAAAAGATATTTGGTGATTGATAGGACCAAATTAGGTGTTCATAATTTTTACTGTTTAGATTAAAATCATGTTTAAAAAAGGTATTTGTTGATTGATAGGACTTGGCGAAATAGACTTGTCGGCCAAGAGAAAATGCACATTAAGATTAACACAAGCACAGAATTATTAATTTCCTTTTTTGAAATACAATTGACGAGGAAAATCCTTACATTGCATAATTATTTCGTGCCTGAATGTGTCCTTTTCATCTCCTTCCATATATCCTTATGAACGGCTTCATTCCTTCATCCCTTCTCAGGGATGCGAGGGATTCATCCTTGGTTTATCGAATCCTCAAACCATCCTTCGTGTAGACGAAAGGTTTCTCATCACCTGAGAAGGAAAATCCATTAACTCAAGAGAAAATCTTCCCTTATCTCACTCTGTTTTAAAAGTGATACGGTTCGATTTGGGCAGCGAAGCTATCTCGTCCTTGTACTTGTATTCTAAAGATATGGTGTAATCCTCCGTTCGTGGACGTCGTTAATATTTTTTTTTCTCTATATGTGTAGTGAATGGGATTGTACGAGTCATACCATTCTTTTTTGGGCAAGTAATACCATGACAATTGTATAAGCGACATTAGTTCCTCGTTGGACGAGTCGGTTACCTGTTCGACTACCGATCTCCGGGTCCGATTCCCCGCTCTGCCAACGCAGAATCAGGGGAATTTATTTCTGGTGATAGAAATTAATTTCTCGATGTGGTTCTGATCCCACAAGATGTAGGTCCCGCTGCTAAGTAACCAATTGGTTCTTAACAACGTAAAAATATCTGATCCTTCGGCCTAGACCTAGGAGAGCTGTTAATCATCTCAGTGCTCTGGTAAAACTAAGATATACTTAACTTTTTTCTTTGGGGTTTTATTTATTTTTATTTCCTCAGATATTAAACGTATGGATTCGTGTGGCAGTCATTTCATTTTTTTAAGGGCAAGGAATACCATGACAATTGTATACGAGTTCGTAGGCTTTATTTACTTTATTTCTTCATATATGGAATGCATGGGTTCATGTGGCAGTCATTCCTATCTTCTTGGGCAAGGAAAACCACGGCAAACGTACGAGTGACAACCATTCTAATGATTTGAACTAGAGCGAGCGCTGGTACAATTAAAATCATAAGAAAAAAATTATGGACTTGATCATTTTAGTGATCTGACCTAAAACAAGCATTGGTACAAATGGACAATCCCAATCCAAAGAAAAAAAAAAACAAAAAATTAAAAACTAAAAGATATTATCCATTCATTGTTAGTATTACGGTTCGTACGAAGTGACCAACCATTCTAATATGTAATTTGAACTAGAGCGAGCACTGGTACAATTAAAATCATAAGAAAAAAATTATGGACTTGATCATTTTAGTGATCTGACCTAAAACAAGCATTGGTACAATTGACATCATCAAAAGAAAAAAAAAATTAAAATAAAGGATTTTATCATTCATTGTTAGTATTACGGTCGTACGAGTGACAACCATTCCAGCGATTCAGCCAGTACAATTGGCAACAAAAGTAAAGTATTTGGGAATTTGCGAATCCTCCTCGTCTTGCCATGAATTCCTGGCGCCATCTCCAAGCACGAGGAACAGGGCACCATCAGCAGCGTGGCCGGAAAAGCATTCTTCTATACCTCCCGAGGAAATAATTGCTCATTACTAGTTGCAGGTCATAACGAGCCCGCCTTGGGGGTTTATTGCCCATTTTACGGTCGTTCCTCAAATCACGTTCTGGTGGTCGTTAAGGGCGATATCTGCGGGTGTTTTAACGAGTTGTTGAGCCATAAAGTTGCTGTCGGGGAGGATTAAAGACTTGTTGTGGGGGCCGGCTGAGATTTTCAGGGGGGTGGGTGGGTGGGTGGGTGGTGATGGTGGAGGGGGGAGGGAGGGGAGGGGGATGGGGGATGGGGGGGGGTGGGGGAGGAAAGGGACCTCAGTCATTAACTTTGGTAGCATGACAGTGAAATATTACTCCTGAAAGGGGCAGGTGGACCTTTTCTGACTATTTTATACGCATACTTGAGAATAATATATATATATATATATATATATATATATATATATATATATATATATATATATATATATATATATATATATAATTATATATATATATATATATATATATAATAATATATATATGTTTATAATGTATATAATATTCATATACTCATATAGATATCTAATTCACATAATGGCGCGAATCAGTATAATGAAGTAATATATATTTATATATATATACGATATTTTATATATTATATACATATATCTAAAAAAATTTACTTCTCTTCACCATTATTATTATTATTATTATTATTGTTATAATAATAATAATAATAATAGTATAGTATAGATATATAGTATATATAGTATATTTGTTTGTCCTTATTTGTTACAAATTCATAGTATAAGCAGAAAATTCGCCGAAGGCAATTAATGCTTATATGGCGATAACATAAGGCAAGGTTTACTGGTTTTTCATAAAAGTTATACAGACTTACAAGCTAAAACAGAGATAAAACAAAAATACATGGGGTCGAGCCTATTTTTACAAAGGGTTATAATACTAAGTAAGATATATACTAAGTAAGACATTAAAATACAAAAGAAGGCAAGTCCAGCTTGCAACACAAAAAGCATTCATACAAATGCCAATAAAATAACACACAGTCCAGCTTGTGTTCCAAGGAATAAAAAATACCTGGGTAACTAAAAGGAGTCTTTAAAAAGCACAGTTCAACACTACTTAAAATACCTACTGTTGTGCAAGTAACAGTTTTTTGTAATTTCTGAGAGAAACATAAAAGGAATCTTCTAAAGCTTTCTGTCAAGTTCATTGTTAAGCCCAATCAGCTGATAGTGGAGGAATCTCCTTTCAACCTCCGTACGTATGATAGGTGTATGATAACCACGGCCCCTAGTGTGCATTATTCATGGGAACTCAAGTTGGGGCCCTTTCGTAAACAAAAGATCATAAAAGTAGGCAGCTCACCCTAAGCAGTCTTCTCAAGAACTTGAATAAGCTTAGTTTATACAGGCTACTTATGTTTAGTATTTGCAAACGTGTATATAGTTCCCGATGTGCCCATCACCGGTCTTCATCCTCATATCTGACTCCCAGAATTATTCTTAAGTTGTTGACACGTACCTTCAATCTCTTAAGCACAGTAACAGGTGCCGAGCCCCATATTAAGAGGTGGTTATTCAAGTAGGGGAGCACTAGAGCATAATATAGTTTAAGCAATATGTCAGTCGGCACGAAATCACGAGTACTAATAATTGCTCCAGTTATACGGCTGACATTAAGTGAGACATTGTTAATGTGTTTTGTATATGTCAAGGTATTAGTGATAGTCAAGCCTAAGTATTTGAAGTCCGTTACCCATTCAATAATGCCATCAGCGAAAGATAGGCGGGGAGTTCTTGGGAGACTTGGTCAGGACAAACATCAACTTACTCTTACTAGCATTAGGAGTTAGCATATTTGCTTTTAAGTATACCTCAAGTCCATTAAACAAATTCCTAACTTTATTCATAAGCTCGGTGAATGAATGGGATACCAACAGAAAAGCAGCATCATCCGCAAATAAAATTGTTTCGGCCTGCACTGCGTTAGGTAGGTCATTTATAAATATATTAAAACAAAGAGGACCAAGTATAGACCCTTGAGGCACACCACATGTAATCACTTTAACATCAGAATCAACACCATTTACGCTTACAAACTGCCTTCTGTTAGCAAAGTATGATCTTAGGTATAGATGAAATTGGCCACGAAACCCATAATGCTGTAGTTTATCCAAAAGTATTTTGTGTGACACAGTGTCAAATGCCTTCCTTAAGTCAAGGAAGAAGCAGACACAGAAAGTCTTCTCTTGAAAAGCCTTTGTTGCAATAGAGAGAATTTGTAATAATGGCCTGTGTAGTACTTCTATTCTTGCGGAAGCCATATTGAGAATTATTAAGAATAGAGTACTTTTCAATGAAGCTGTTCATCCTGTCTAGAGTTAACCTTTCAAAGATTTTTGAAGCCACGGGTAAAACTGATATGGGCCTATAATTATCAATGATACTTTCTAATCCAGACTTATATACAGGAGTAACTCTTGCAACCTTAAGTCGACTAGGAAATTCAGGCTGCATAATGGACATATTATAGAGCATTGCATAATGGGAAGCAAATACATTACAGCTATCCTTCAATATTAACGGCGTTATGTCACAAATTTTATTGCCTTTATTTTTTAAACTTCTGATAACGTGTGCCACCTCTACATGATCAGTCGGCCTTAAGTAACACGTTGTCATTATTGGAGGGGTATGGTAGGTAGTTACAAGCAGTGGTTCTAAATTACCCACAAGGGAGGCAGCAGCATTTATAAAAAAATTATTGACATAGTTGACCAAATCCAAGCCAGTCAAAATCCTATCAGGTGTCTGGATATATTCCAGGCTGGCAGCTTTTTTAGTTTTTATAAGACAATTAATAATTAACCACAGTTTCGAAGTATCATTTCCAGCATCTTTAAATTTACTATAATAGTATACTCGTTTGGCCAGTCTAATTGCTTTTGTTAGCATATTTCTATATTGAGTATAGGCCAACTTCTCAATCTTACCTTTCAAGTACAATTTATATAACCTGGACTTTTTAGCAATACAAGATTTCAGAATAGGTGTCATCCATGGAGCTGGCTCGATCAGTTTGGGTAAGGATTTTTTAAGAGGGAATGAGCTCTCATAAAGTTTAAAAACACCAGCAAAGTAAGATTCATACACAGTATCAAAACTACCACTACGAACAAACTCACGAGGATTAAAATTAGACACAAGAAACCTAAAAGTCGTCAAGCTCCTCTTGCTAAACGATCTCCTCACCTGAGCAACCCTACCTATAAGTTGGTTAGCAAAAGGCTTAAATGAAGCCATAACAATAAAATGGTCTGTAAGATCATAAGGGATAACGTAAGTGTTATTCACATTATCAATATTAATAATCCAAATATGGTCCAATAGGCTGAACCTTGTTAAAACACTATCGATGTTTATTTTGGTGGGTATTGTAACCAATGGCGTAAAGCCAATTTCAAACATACCATTAATAAAATTATCAATATATCCAAATTTACCCATATTAAGCAGATTGATATTATAATCACCGCATGCTATCACTTTCTTGTACTTAGCAAGTAAATCTCTCAAGAAGGATAAGTAATTAGAGACAAACGCATTGTTATTCTCAGGGGAGGAGGTAGGGGGATGGTAGAGAGCAGAGCAGACAACGTCAACACTGTTAAAGTTGAGTACAACTGTTAAGACCTCGAAGAGGTCATTTACAAACGAGAAATTTTCTAAAATTTTCGCCCGTATGCCATATTTTATAAATATCTTCACTCCTCCACCATAATGGTTTCGATATATATCATGAGAGTAAAATCCAGGAATTACATAATTTACGTCTATATCAGGAGAAACCAAGTTTCAGTAAAGATTACACATGAAAACAGGGTTAACAGGTTAGCAAAATGTGACACAAAATGCATAAAATTCTTTTTACAACTTCGTATGTTCAAGAGTAATATATTAAAACATGTAACAGTTACCATATTAGATATTAACTCACAGTCAAGATAATTACACAAGGGAGGAGAATAATTAACCAGATCTAGCGTCAGTATAGGGTAATCACCGTTTTCAAAATCAATAGAAGCCATCATTGATTACAATACAGTACTTACACAGCAACACCGGGTGTTTCAGCATTAACATTCAAATTATCCACAGCATCCATAACTGGCATTTCTTGTTGGTCTATATCTCGCAGTTCAGTTAGGGTTGAGACCCTGCGGACCCGGTCATTGTTAACGAGCCTGACATAAGTATGCCCATCCAGAGTAAATACAGATTTTATCTTAGCTGGAAATTGCTTTTTTAACTGCCTCAAGTTATAGAATATTACCTGGTTAGATTTTGTTAAATATTCAGTTACATAAAAATCAGCAGGCCTACGCCGTCTGGCCTGTTTTAATAAGAGATGTTTATTCACTGCGTTCCACAACTAACTCTCAATAACTTTCTGTTGCGATCAAAGAAACTAACTTGTATACAGTTAATATCAATTAGGACACCATCCTCTCCACAAATGTACTTACAGACTTCTCCTTTCAAGACATGAAAATTAACGCGAGAATCAGTCGTCGCTGCCGTGACCAAACCACCAACTGCTGGCCCCTTACATATCAAAATTTCCGAATTTTGTTGCTGCTCTAATTTCTCAATTTTTTGGTTAACTGAGGCCAGTGTAACTTCTTCGGGAGAGGCGACACCATGCTCCTGGTTATCGTGAATCACAGTAGCACCAGACACCGTCACTGTATCAAGTTTGCTTGAAATGCACTCCAGATAATTTAGCAGTTTCTTATTTTGCTCATGCAATCCTCGCAGACAGTTAATGATATCTCCATAAGGAAAAGCACCACAGTTGGCCAACGGATTTGGTGCAGGGGAAGCAGGAGATGACAACGAGCCCTACCCTTAGCACCGGCGGTACGCCCCTTACTCCTGGTAGTCTGGGCAGGTGATCGTGTGGCTCCCAAAGACAAATCTGATCTTGCTGCCACTGGTAATTCAGGAGGCACAAAATTGATGAGGGCGTCCAGCAAACCCCCTAACTTTTGCTGATCATTACGCAGACCATCAAGCGCCAACGGATCCAGGACACCATCCATACCAAAAAATTATTGGAACCAGTGTAACAAGGCAGAGCAGGTGTAGGCACGTCCGCCCTCTACGGAGTCTAGGCTAATAATAATAATAATAATAATAATAATAATAATAATAATAATAATAATAATAATATTATTATTATTATTATTATTATCATTATTATCATTATCATTATTTTTATTATTATTATTATTATTATTAAGGCTCTAATACCGATCGCCCTTTTCTCTCTAAAATCTTTCTGAAAGTTTGGCAAGAGTTACAAAGAGACATCGCGAAGAAATCATTTTCGAAGAGTAAACAGACTTTTTTAAATTTTTTAAACCCCCAAGCCTTTCCCCTCTCGCCGGCTATTGACATCGTCATAAAAAACACCAGAACACATTAATGCAGGTTTGTTGACACAAGACTTAAATGCTGAAAAGAAGTTGGGAGGAGGAAGTGCTGCCCCCCAACCTTTTTTTTTATTCGCTTTTGTTTTGTTTTCTTTTTTTTTTACCAGCGGTTACATTGCTCATGTGTAGACTTGTTACTTTCTTTAGATTTTGTATATGCATCCTTTAGATGTATGAAGTACTGCTTAAACTTTTATTGGAAATAATTCTAAAAATACACACACACACACTATAATATATATATATATATATATATATATTATATA
>NC_061104.1:17852314-17854814 GCF_015104395.2 Macrobrachium nipponense
AGGGAAGAGCTCATGCATATTGTATAGGGAATGTCTTGTTATATAGTTTGTATAGGGCTCGTATTGTATTGCCAGATAGGGAAAGATGAGCTGGCTACTCCACTATGGCAGTAACGCAGCTTTATAGGCGATTTGTCCCTCGTCACAATAATTGTTATGGGCGGCGGGCAAGTTTATTTATGGGCGCTGGAGTAGTATTCCTTCATTTGTTTCCTTCGCTATTTCATGGTGTCGTGTTTTAGTCAGTAAGGAGGAAGGAGTAATGGTGATAGTGATGTGGATAAGTCTATCAAACCTACTACTGTAATATTTCCAGGAATTTTCTTTAGAAATATAACGAACGTTTTCAAGGTATTGTCAAGTGCAGTATTTTTTATATAGTGAATGTTTTCAGTGTATTATTAAATACACTTTTTTAAAAATATAGTGTTTTAATGTATTGTCAAATGCACTGCTTCTAGAACATATTGAAAGTTTTGAATGTATTTTCAAATGTGTTACTTTTCCAACTAATTTTCAAAGGCCCATGAGAAGTAATAAAATAATAGAAAAATACGTCGAATACATCAGTTTTGAGTAATTCACATATTTTTTTATACAATAATACAAATATAGATGAAAAAATCGTCACCATTTATAGCATAATACATCGGATACATCAATTATTATGAATATTTCCCTTATTTTAGAATACATTAATACAATTTTAGATTCAAACATCGTCACTATATGAGTTTTCTGTAAAATAAAACTCTTGGGATGGCTATTTGTCTGTCCGTCCGCACTTTTTCTAGCGGCCCTCAGAGCTTAAAATCTACTGAGGCTAGAGGGCTGCAAATTGGTAAGTCGACCATCCACCCTTCAATCATCAAACATAGCAAATTGCAGCCCTCTAACCTCAGTAGTTTTTATTTTATATAAGATTAAAGTTATCCATGAACATGCGTCTGACACCGCTATAGGTGCAAAAACACAGGCCACCACCTGGGTGGGGCTAGAAGTTTCATGGACCGCGGCTGAGAGTTTCATGGGTCGCGGCTGAGAGTATCATACAGCATTATGCGCTGTACACAAAACCCGATTGCGCCGAAGGCTTTTTTTTATTATGATTATATACGAAAAATATCTCTCTCTCTCTCTCTCTCTCTCTCTCTCTCTCTCTCTCTCTCTCTCTCTCCTTGCAACGTTTATTTTACAACACCTGCATTACGACGACAGCGACCATAAAATGACATCATTAAGAGTCATTAAGCCATAAAATAGAAATCTCAGGCTTCTTTCGACCGAGCGTGAATTCTACCGAGATTCGGTTGATAACTCAGATAATTTAAGGTTCATCGACTTTGTAAGGAAGCGTTGTTAAAATTCCACGTCTGAGCTAAAATCAAATCTTAAAAGTTCATTTGCTGATTTTTTTTTAAGAATACATTTTTCGTCACCTGGTTTGTATTGTTTGCTCTTTATCAAGTAGGATCGTGTTTGTTGTTGTTGTTGTTGTTGTTGTTATTATTATTATTATTATTATTATTATTATTATTATTATTATTATTATTATTAACCAACTGTTCCTCCTATTGCTGTCAGTTTTGTAATCATTTCCTTTATTATTTAAAATTTTATTTAGGGGAACTATTTTCTCAAGGTAGTACTTAGGATATTTAATGACTTGTGAATCATAACTGTAAATTTTGTTTAATAGATCACTCCAAAATTAACGGAAAATAAAAAAAATATGGTTGCCTCATATGTATATTATCCTTTATTGTCGAAAAACGTTTATTTGCTAAATGAATTAATTGCCTATTTTAATTTTCGTTTGTTTACAAAATGAATTAACTGCCTATTTGAATTTTTAGTTTGTTTACAAAATGAATTAATTACCTGTTTAAATTTTTAGCTTGTTTACAAAATGAATTAATTGCCTATTTGAAATTTTAGTTTCTTTACAAAATGAAGTAATTGCCTATTTGAATTTTCGTTTGTTTACAAAATGAATTAGTTCACTATTTGAATTTTCGTTTGTTTACAAAATGAATTAATTGCCTATTTTAATTGTCGTTGCTGTAAATTTTAAAATTCACTTAAAGAAAAAAAAACTATTATTTAATTAATTTAATTAGGTTCCTGTATTGAACACACTGTCTATACCTCAGTTTCCTCCACAAGGCGAAGGACCGACGTGTAATTTGGATAATTCAGCAGAACAGAGCTGACGACGCTGTACAAGTGGCTTTGGGGTGTTATCAAGGATGCTGATCAAATGGCACAAAGGTAATCAAAGGCTCCCTCATCTCAAGGGCCTTTGTGCCACCGGCCCTTAGATGCTTTCAAAGGCTGCAGAAATGACGGCTTCGTTAGGGGACTTTTTTTTTTTTCCCAGGGGTAAGGAACTGCCTAATTGCTGCTGGCCAATTTGTCCTTTCCAATAAGCAAAGGATTTATGGGGATTCTCGTGGGAAGTGCGATGCGACTTAGTCTCTCTCTCTCTCTCTCTCTCTCT
>NC_061104.1:17862314-17874814 GCF_015104395.2 Macrobrachium nipponense
TTAAAACACTTTATATATCACGATGATTAATTATTAATTTTAGGATTTCCTACGAGCGTTAAAGCCTTTTATAATTATGATTAAGTGATATGAATGTAATTAGGCAAATGTGATCTCTGAGAAAGATAGGGCCAAAAGATTTTGACATCATGTCGCATTCATTTTTCCCTCTTCCGGGTTTGTATGTGAAATTTGGTCCCCTGAGAGAGAGAGAGAGAGAGAGAGAGAGAGAGAGAGAGAGAGAGAGAGAGAGAGAATTTTATCAATTCCTGAGTGTATTACTTTTTTTTTTCAAACGCAAAGATTCAATCACTATCGCTACTGTATTCAAGATAGTAACTTTAATAACTATTCTATCAGCAGTAATAGTAATTGTCATGATAGTATAAGCAGATACCTGCAAGAAAAAAAGGCAATAAACAAAACGAAGAAATCATTTGACAACTCTAGACTTTTGCAGCTGACCCTTCTCCTCATTTGCAAATTATGAGTGATGTCATAAAAAAAATGTTAATGCAGTTTTGTTGACACAAGAATTAAAGAAGGAAAAATCAGGAGAAAGAAACATAGGATAAATTGCCGTTTGGAATCAGAGTTTTTTTCCTAAAGATTATGTCAACGTGTCGATTGCTGAATAACGTTTTCAGTCTATTTCCTTTTTTTTTATTGCAGAACTGCGTATTGCCTTTATTTTGTTTATCTTCTTTTTGAGTCTCGTCATTGATGAAGACGCAAGTGAAAATAAACGTTATTTGTCTTTTTAATTCCTAATTATAAAAATACCTTAGTAATAAATGTCCTTTAATATCCCGTTTTTTTTTAAACGGGAAACCGTTCATGTATAGTATCCCTAATTCATCTTTATTTCCAAATTAATTCTCGCTTTTAGCAAAAACTAAATTAATGTTGCAAACGCGAAAGTCTTACCTTCAGGCTCGAATTTTTCACGAAATCTGATATCCTGAAATGAGGTTATTCAAAGGCAGCTTAGAAGTAAGTGTACTTCGCTTAGTTAGGGAAGAAACCTAGAAGACTCGCTGGTAAGGAAAGGGAATTATATGGTCGTTTTTCCTGACACAAGTATATCCATGTACGGTGAACTCTCAATGATAAAACAGTGATGCCGTTTTCTCTCTCTCTCCTCTCTCTCTCTCTCTCTCTCTCTCTCTCTTATTCTTCCGAGTGTATAGTAAAGCACAGTCTTGGGGAATCAGTGATGTTCTTTCGTCTTGTTCAAAACATAGCACAAAAACAAGCACTGCATCTTCACCACGAACTGAAGGAAACAATTTCGCCTCTCTCTCTCTCTCTCTCTCTCTCTCTCTCTCTCTCTCTCTCTTTTTCTTATTCTACCATGTGTATAGTGGGAAGCAGTGATGCTCTTCTGTCTAATTCATTACTTAGCACCGAAAGGTAAGTTAGCACTTCACCCTCACAACGATTTCTCTCTCTCTCTCTCTCTCTCTCTCTCTCTCTCTCTCTCTCTCTCTCCACCTGATACTTCGTGTCCATCATACCTTATACAGGAAGGAACTGCTATGGATTTCAGATTGCACCTCTCTGTCCCCAATGTTCAGTTATGGCACCCCCCCCCCCCCCCCCCCCCCCCCCCCACACACTAGCCCCCAAAAAGACATCCACCGATGCTTCTACCTCCAAACACTGTGGATGTTTTCGCTCTCTTTACCTCGTCCCTCGAAAAAGCAGTTAATTTTCCCAACCTGTGTTTCAGCTTCATTTTCCTTTCATTTGGGCCATGTGCCTTGCTTTCTTTATTTGTATGAAAAACAAACGAATTTGCTGGTGTGGTGAACATATATATATATATAATATATAATTATATATATATTATATATATATAATATAGATATACATTATATATATCTATATATATATATATATATATATATATATATACATCGAGCTACAGATGTCCTTTAATATCCAATTCGCTCTACCTCAGAATTAATATATTTTCATATAGGTTAACAGAAGGGGAATTTTTTAGTTGATAATAATTTCGCCCTCTCGTGGGTTCGAACCAGCAGCACCCAGCGGACTGAGGAGAAAAGTACATGTTTGCACTTTGTATGGATGTATAATATTATATATTTATACACCTATATATATATAATATTTATATATATATATATATATATATATATATATATATATATGATATATATATAATAATATATGTATAACACTATATATAATAATATTTTATTATGTATAATATGTATGTATATGTAACATACATATGTAACGTACATACATATACATACAAGAAAACGATAGTCCTCTTAACTGTTGCTGTTGAAACTGAAATCCCCACCGAGCCGTACGAGAGAGAGAGAGAGAGAGAGAGAGAGAGAGAGAGAGAGAGAGAGAGAGAGACTAAGTCGCATCCGCCTTCCCAGCGAGAATCCCCATAAATCCTTTGCTTATTGGAAAGGACAAATTGGAGCAGCAATTAGGCAGTTCCTTACCCTGGGTGTCCCCTAACGAAGCCGTCATTTCTGCAGCCTTTGAAAGCATCTAAGGGCCGGTGGCACAAAGGCCCTTGAGATGAGGGAGCCTTTGATTACCTTTGTGCCATTTGATCAGCATCCTTGATAACACCCCAAAGCCACTTGTACAGCGTCGTCAGCTCTGTTCTGCTGAATTATCCAAATAGCTTCATCAGAGTCCTTCGTTCGGTGAGGGAAGATGTTGGGAGTCTGAATTCAGTCGAGGAATTGATTTGATGAGTGAAGGGCTTAATTCTAATTTTCGGCGGTTGATGTAAACTCTTTGACATAAAAATTAAGTCAGTGATCGTAGTATTAAAATAATACTTTTCTGGGTTTTATGAAGGAGATAAAAATAACCCCATTAGAAAAATCAATAAATGAACAAATAAATTATCTCAATACATTAATTCATATCACGTAGAAAATAAATATAAATAACATTTTTTTCCCTTATAAATGCTGAACTCATCAACTTACGGCAAAGTTCGCTTGCATTCACTTCTGTTATGTAAATTGCATCACCTTCCTAAATTATTTCGAATATTGTAATGAGATTACCTTATTATAATACTACTGAATGATTTAAATACTTCAGAATTCCTAATTTGTTATGACGAAGTTTGCTAAACAAGCTCCATTCCTTATTTCTAAAAACCGTGGTAAAGTTTTAGACATGTTTATCTCATAACTTATTTAATGAGACAAAGTAGGTAATAATAAAAATCGAATTATCTTTGATCCTTAGGAAGTGAAATATAATCTTAGAGAAGCATTATATTGTACTTGAAGAGACTTGACTATTCATTAAGTAAAATAAGAGAAGAGTTAGCTTTTGCAATAAATGTCCCATAACAAAAAGACAAATATTCTCTCTCTCTCTCTCTCTCTCTCTCTCTCTCTCTCTCTCTCTCTCTCTCTCTCTCTCTCTCTCTCTCTCTCTCTTAAGAATCATTTGAGCTGATTAAACTAATAAAATTAATCATAATTTGTTATAACTATCAAAGATTTCAACACTTGGGGAAAATTCCAAACCAAAATTATTTTTAGTGATGACTTTTTATTTACATAATGGTGTTAATTAGTCTATACGTTTATTTAAGGAGCAGAGTTGTTTTTCCTATTTATTTACTAAATTTTATCGATTTATATTTATAGTAGGAATTAAGTACCCAAGTGTACATTTTTACAGTGATTTTTCTTATGTTTTTCAGTGATTTGATCAGAGAAGTACAACTTTACGATTCATAACCCAAAGTCCCCATAGGTGGTAGAGCCTACAGTGCACCTCATTCAGTACACTGTAGGCATTACATAAGGTTCTTTGCAGTGTGTCTTCGGCCCCTAGCTGTAATCCCTTTCGTTTTTTTTACTGTACTTCCTTTTTTATTCTCTTTCTTCCATTTTACTTTTATAAGGTTCATATTGCAAACAATACCTTAGTCTTCCCATTAACAAATTCGATCACTTTCATTTTCTTTGGTGGTAAATATCAGAATTTTTCAGCCAGATGATCTGCAGTTCTGAAATATGGTCCCTAAGAACAATTGGTTCAAACAAACTTTTAATCCTTTGTTTAAGCGTAGAATCAAAGTGATCCTAAGTCAAGCAGAAGAATTTATTTTTACTGTTCCTGATTTCCATAAATGATGCATATCTATTCAATAGATATATCTATTCAATAGGTATGTCTACCGTATAAAGCTATTTATTGATGAACCTTATCACCAAATTAAGGATATTGTTTCTGTTGTCAGGTTATGGGACTAAGGGAGTACTGAACACGATAAACATGTTTCATATGAAGCAATCTAATTTTGAACTCTGAATAACATTGGCAAGGAGACCCACATTACGCATAATACAAATACGTACAGACCTACCTCTCCGCCTCCTCATTTATGTCAGCTAACCCCTAAACAAGAGAGAGAGAGAGAGAGAGAGAGAGAGAGAGAGAGAGAGAGAGAGAGAGAGAGAGAGAGAGAGAGAGAGAGAACTAGCAAAATAGTAAAAGGTATGAAACAGTAATCAAGGAGGTAAATTTTCTGCAGGTCACAAAAACGAAATCCTTTCGAGATCGACTTTACTAAATACATTACAAAAATAGACATTTTGGGTTGTCATCTTCACTTTACAATGAATCATCGCTCTTGGTTATTTTTCAATTTTATGTAACTTAAAGTAATGACTAGACTTTCACTGTAAATTATAGATGTGTGGACATTTATCGTTGAATGCCTTGTTTTCAGTTTTCCATTTTTCGTTAAAAAGTCCCTTACAGAACCCATAAAGTGTATTTTCGAAATATGTTAAACCTAACAGTAAGGATTATTACCATCAGCTAATCCATTTATAATTTTACTGGAAATTATGATAGATTTTATTGCATGATATTTATTGAATTTTGCATTGTTATTTCTTTAAAACTTTACAGATGAGTCTGCCTTTGAAAAAAAAAAAACCACTGAATTATTTTGGTAAGGCCTGGTAAACAGCATGCTATGCAAAAATGCTGCTATACAACGTCACGAATTTTGAAATGTCTTGAATGCAATACACAGTAGATTCAAAATTCATTTTTTTTGTAATGATATATATGATGATTCTAATTTATCATTATGAAGAACCTGTACAATTCCCGTCTCCCCAAGGCTAATGTTTTTCTTCTCCAAACAGAAATGACAAATATCATGATTATATATTTACCATATCCGAGGAATTAAGGGATTCGAACTCAGATATTTGCAAGGTCTAAAAGTAGTTTCCTACATTACCTTTATGAAATTTTTTATATTTGAAAATGCAACTAAGAGGAATACAAGTCTATGTTTAACCATAGAGGAGGAAGTGCTCTAATTGCAAAGTAGCCAAGAGCTTATTGATGATCCATGGAATTGTTCATTTTCTGACAATTTACATGTGGGGTTTACTTACATACGCACACGAGTGTCTCAAACCCAACCTCTCCTTCTTTACAGTTTTACTTATTTTATTTTTTTTTACACATTCACAGCTATTGTACATGGAATTTACATATCATTACAATACTTATTCACCCGTTTTTACAATATACAAATCATACACCATTGGATAGAAAACACAGTAGGCTAAGCATTTTCACAAAAACTCGCTTTTTGATTTTCAAGTTACTTTAACAATAAACTATTTCCAGTGTTTAATGAATTCATGATACATATCCACTGTTCTTCATCATTTGAATGATTAAAAGCAAAAATCAATTACAAAGCAGAACCCTACAAATGTAGCATCTACCAATATGTGAGAAAGCTACAGAAATACACATTCATAATGCTTAAACTAATCCTTTGACTACACAATATTTAGCTATGAAATTTACTATATAAGAAATTTTCTTGAAAAAGATCGATATGCTTGTATACATTACATAAATATTTTTGAAATGTAGATACTACAGACAATATTACGAAATAAATACTGAAATCTTTGGCAGAAGAAAAAGCTAAAAGTGAAACACAATCAATCTGAGAATGAAACAGACGCAGAACATTTCTTTGAAAATGAAGCACAGTAGTATATTTAAATCTAAAATAAACACGATTTCAGTGATAAATCTTAACACGTACAATGCGATTTCAAAAGGTCCAGAAATATACACATTCGACTGCTTGGCAAGAGAGGCGGTAGAGACGATGCTATTGGTCCAAGGGCAGAGCATAAGAATAAATGACAGGGTCTCAGTTATTACAGAAAGTAATAACTTGTAATAGTTTTGTTCGAGTCACGTACTGCTCTTTGAATCAACGCATCTAAATGGGGAAAGTATACAAGCAACCCTGATGGTAATATGGAATAGATCACACACAGGGTGGCTCACGGCATAGGGCTTGAGGGAAATTGTCTATATTCACGAAATGCACAGTAACAGCTTAAAATTGGTAATTTCCTCGTCAGCAGAATCAGCAGAAAAAACTGGAATATCAGCTTTCAATGACTTTAATAGTACATTCTGTATTTAGTCCAATGTAATTTCAGCTAGATAAATTATCTTTGTGATCCTTAGTGCTGCATAACATACAAAGGAACATAACCTTATTCTCTCAGGCTCCACTGGGAACAGCCTTCCCAGCTTTACCCAAGAATGAGGTCCATAAATCTTACCTAATTTGGCCTTATTTATGTGTGTGGCACATTAGGTAAAACAAGAGATCATATCATTTTGATATAATTAATATTCATGTAGAGAAAATACTGTAAAATATTTCTCACCTACTCTTTTTCAATCAAGCAGAAAACCTTTAATGTAATGGTTATTGTCTGAGAGGTCACTTATGATCAACTAAATCTGAAGCCAGAAATTTGTGAGCTTTCAGCATAACTTCTTTCGGAACATCTTGGGAGTCTGTGATATTCCCATAAGGCCTGCTTGGCAGACCTTCTGGCCCGCCCACCTGCCCGCACCGGGCCTGCTTGGCAGACCTTCTGGCCCGCCCGCCTGCCTGCACCGGGCCTGCTTGGCAGACCTTCTGGCCCGCCCGCCTGCCTGCACCAGGCCTCATTGGCAGACCCTCTGGTGCCCGCCCGCCGTCGCCTGCACCAGGCCCTGCTTGGCAAGACCTTCTGGGCCCCGCCCGCCTGCCTGCACCGGGCCTTGCTTGGCAGACCTTTCTTGGCCCACCCCCGCCTGCCTGCACCAGGCCTGCTTGGCAGACCTTCTGGCCCGCCCGACCTGCCTAGCACCTGGGGCCTGCTTTTGGCAGACCCTCTGGCCCGCCCAGCCTCGCCTGCACCAAGGCCTGCTTGGCTGAAGGACCCCTCCTTGGTCCCGCCCGCCCTGCCTGCACCAGGCCTGCTTGGCAGACCCACCTTCTGGCCCGCCCTCGCCTGCTTGGTCAGACACTCTGGCCCTCCGCCGCCTGCCTGCACCAGGCCCTGACTTGGGCTGACCCTCTGGCCCGCCCGACCTACCTCTGCACCAGGCCTGCCTTAGCCAGACCCTCCTGGCCCGCCCTCCGCCATGCCTGCCACCAGGCCCCCAGCTTGGCTGACCCTCTGGAGCCCGCCCGCCCTGCCTGCCACCAGGTCCCATGCTTGGCAGGGACCCTTGGCCCTGGCCCCGCCCCCTGCCGGCAACCAGGCCTGCTTGGCAGGACACTCTGGCCCTCCCGCCTGCCTGCAACCGAGGACCTGCTTGGCCTGACCCTTCTGGCCCGCCCACCAGCCTGCCTGCACCAGGCCTGCTTGGCAGAAAACCTTTTCTGGCCCTCGCCCGCCTGCCTGCCACTCAGGCCTGCGCTTGGCAGGACCTTCTGGCCCACGCCCGCCTGCCTGCACCAGGCCAAAACTACTTGGCAGACCTTCTTGGCCCTCCCGCCCCCTGCCTGCACCAGGTCCTGCTTGGCATAACCTTCTGGTCCCGCCCTCCCGCCTGCCTGCACCAGGCCTGTTGGGTCAGACCTTTCCTGGCCCGCCGCCCGCCCCTGCTCTGCAAACCAGGCCCTGCTTGGCAGAACCTTTCTGGCCCGCCCGTGCCATCCTGCAACCAAGGAGCCATGCTTGGCAGACCTTCTGGCCCGCCCCCGCCGCTGCCTGCCCTCCAGGCCATCTTGGCAGACCATTCTGGCCCCGCCCGCCGCCTGCCTGCAACCAGGCCTGCTTGGGACCATACCCTTCTTGGCCCGCCCCGCCTGCCTGCACCAGCCTGCTTGGCAAAGACCTTCTGGCCCGCCCGCCTGCCGGCTGCACCGGGCCTGCTTGGCCATACCTTCTGGCCCGCCGTCCCCCTGCCTGCCCACCAGGGCCAGCTTGGCAGACCTTTCTGGCTGGCCTGCCCGCCGTGCCTGCACCAGGCCCTGCTTTGGCAGACCTTCTTGGCCTGCCCGCCTGCCTGCACCACGGCCTGCTTGGCAGACCTTGCTGGCCTGCCCGCCTAGCCTGCCCACCAGGCCTGCTTGGCAGATCTTCTGGTCCTGCCCGCCTGCCTGCACCAGGCCTGCTTGGCAGAGACCCTCTGGCCCGCCCGCCTGCCTGCACCAGGGCCAGCATTGGCAGACCTTCTGGCCTGCCCGCCTGCCTGCACCGGGCCTGCCTTGGCAGACCTTCTGCCTGCCCGCCTGCCTGCACCAGGCTGCATGGCAGACCTTCTGGCCCGCCCGCCTGCCTGCACCAGGCCACTTGGCAGACCTTCTGGCCGCCCGCCTGCCTGCATCAGGCCTGCTTGGCAGACCTTCTGGCCCGCCCGCCTGCCTGCACCAGGCCTGCTTGGCGACCTTCTGGCCCGCCCGCCTGCCGGCTGCACCGGGCCTGCTTGTCAGACCTTCGGCGCCGCCCCCTGCCTGCACCAGGCCAGCTTGGCAGACTTCTGGCCCCCCGCCTGCCTGCCAACCGGGCCTGCTTGGCAGACCTATTGGCCCCGCCACGCCTGCTGCACCAGGCCAGCTTGGCAGTACATTCTGGCCCGCCCGCCTGCCTTCACCAGGAGCGCCAGCTTGGCAGACTTCTTGGCCCGCCCGCACTGCCTGCCACCAGGCCAGCTTGGCAGTCCTTCTGGCGCCGGCCCCGCACTGCCTGCCAACCGGGCCTGCTTGGCAGGCCTTCCGGCCCGCCCGCCAACCAGCCTGCTGGGCAGAGCCTATGGCCCGCCCGCCTGCCTGCACCAGGCCAGCCTTGGCAGGCTTCCGGCCCGCCCGCCTTGCCCGCACCAGGCCTGCTGGGCAGAGCCCTGGCCCGCCGCCTGCCTTCCACCGCCTGCTTGGCTGACCCTCTGGCCCGCCCGCCTGCCTGCCACCATGCTGCTTGGCAGACCCTCTGGCCCCCCTGCCTGCCGGCACCGGGCCTGCTTGTGCAGACCTTCTGGCCTGCCCGCCTGCTGCAACCAGGCCTTCTTGGCAGACCTTTCTGGCCCGCCCGACTGCCTGCACCAGGCCTGCTTGGCAGAACTTCTGGCCTGCCCGCTGCCTGGCACCAGGCCTTACTTGGCCCAGACCTTCTGGCCCGCCCGCCTGCCTGCCCACCAGGCTGCCCTTGGCAGGACCTTTCTGGCCCGCGCCGCCGCTTGGCACCAGGGCCTACCCCTTGGCAGACCATCTGGCCCTGCCCGCCTGCCTGCACCAGGCCTGCCTTGGCCAGACCTTCTGGCCGGCCCGCCTGGCTTGGGCACCAGCCTGCCTTGGCAGACCTGGCCTGCCCGCCCGCCTGCACCAGGCCTGCTTGGCAGACCTTCTGGGCCTGCCTGCTCTGCCTGCACCAGGGCCTGCTTGGTCAGACCTCTGCTGCAGCCTGCCTGCAAAACCAGGCCTGCTTGGCAGACCTTCTGCCTCCGCCTTGCCTGGCCCACCCCAGGCCTGCTTGGCAGAAGACCCTCTGTCCCGCCCGCCTGCCTGCACCGGGCCCTGCCTTGGCAGACGCTTCTGGCCTGCCCGCCTGCCTGCACCAGGCCTGCTTGGCAGAACCCTTCTGGCCCCCTGCCCACGCCTGGCCTGCACCAGGCTGCTTGGCTGACCTTCTGGGCCCGCCCGCCTGCCTGCACCAGGCCTTGCTTGGCAGACCTTCCTGGCCCGCCCGCCAGCCTTCACCAGGCCTGCCTTGGGAACCTTCTGCCCGACCGGTCCTGCTTGCACCAGGCCTTGTTGGCAGACCATTCTGGCCCTGCCCGCCTGCCTGCCACCAGGCCTGCTTGGCAACCTTCATGGCCTGCCCACCTCTGCCTTCACCAGGCCTGCTTTGGCAACCTGGCCCTGCCCGCCTGCCTGCACCAAACGGCCTGCTTGGCAGACCTTCTGGCTTGTCCCCTGCCTGCCACCAGGCCCTGCCCCTTAGCCAGACCTTTCTGGCCTGCCCGCCTGCCTGCACCAGGCCTGCTTGGCAGACCTTCTGGCCCGCCCGCCTGCCCCGCAACCAGGGCCTGCTTGCAGCAGAGCCTCTGGCCCGCTCGCCTCCTGCACCAGGCCTGCTTGGCAAGACCTTCTGGCCCGCCCGCCTGCCTGCACCAGGGCCTGCTTGGCAAGACCTTTCTTGGCCCCGGCCCGCCTGCTTGCACCAGGCCTGCTTGAGCAGACCTTCTGGCCTGCCCGCCTGCCGGCACCAGGCCTTGCTTGGCCAGACCTTCTGGCCCTGCCGCCTTTGGCCTGCACCAGGCAAGCTGGCAGACCTTCTGGACCGCCCGCCTGCCTGCACCAGCCCTGCTTGGCAGACCTTCCTTGGCCCGCCCCGGCTGCCTGCACCGGGCCTGCTTGGCAGACCTTCTGGCCCTGCCCACCGCCTGCCCTGCACCAGGGGCCTGCTTGGCAGACCTTCTGGCCCGCCCGCCTGCCTGCACCGGGGCCTGCTGCAGGACCTTCTTATTGGCCCCGCCCGCCCGCCTGCCTGCACCAGGCCTAGCTTGGCAGACCTTTCTGGCCCTGCCCGCCTGCCTGCACCCCTGGGCCAGCTAGGCAGACCTTCTGGCCCGCCCGGCCTGCCTGCCCATGCCAGCTTGGCTGTCCTTCTGGCCCTCCCGCCTGCCTGCACCAGGCCAGCTTGGCAGTCCTTCTGGCCGCCCGCCCTCCTGCCTGCCACCGGGCCTGCTTAGCATGCCTTCTGGCCCGCCCGCCTGCCTGCCACAGGCCTGCTTGGCAGACCTTCTGGCCCGCTGCCTGCCTGCACC
This sequence comes from Macrobrachium nipponense, assembly GCF_015104395.2. NCBI lineage: Eukaryota > Metazoa > Arthropoda > Malacostraca > Decapoda > Palaemonidae > Macrobrachium > Macrobrachium nipponense. The sequence continues at coordinate 17,873,448 of NC_061104.1, forward strand.
CAGGCCAGCTTGGCAGACCCTCTGGCCTGCCACCTGCCCTGCACAGGCCTGCTTGGCAGACCTTCTGGCCCGCCCGCCTGCCTGCACCAGGCCTGCTTGGCAGACCTTCTGGCCTGCCCACCTGCCTGCACCAGGCCTGCTTGGCAGACCTTCTGGCCCGCCCGCCTGCCTGCACCAGGCCTGCTTGGCAGACCTTCTGGCCTGCCCGCCTGCCTGCACCAGGCCTGCTTGGCAGACCTTCTGGCCCGCCCGCCTGCCTGCACCAGGCCAGCTTGGCAGACCTTCTGGCCCGCCCGCCTGCCTGCACCAGGCCTGCTTGGCAGACCTTCTGGCCCGCCCGCCTGCCTGCACCAGGCCTGCTTGGCAAGACCTTCTGGCCCACCCGCCCGCCTGCCTGCACCAGGCCTGCTTGGCAGACCTTCTGGCCCGCTCGCCTGCCTGCACCAGCCTGCTTGGGCAGACCAAAACCTTCTGGCCCGCCCGCCTGCCTTGCACCAGGCCAGCGTTGGAAGACCTTCTCGGCCCGCCCGCCTGCCTGCACCAGGCCAGCTTGGCAGACCTTCTGGCTTCCCTTCTGGCCTCCGCACCAGGACAGCTTGGCAGACCTTCTGTTCCGCCCGCCTCCGCCTGCACCGGCCTGCTTGGCAGGCTTCCGGCCCGCCCGCCTGCCCGCACCAGGCCTGCTGCGCAGAGCCTCTGGCCCGCCCGCCTGCCTGCACCGGGCCAGCTTGGCAGGCCTTCCGGCCCGCCCGCCTGCCCGCACCAGGCCTGCTGGGCAGAGCCTCTGGCCCGCCCGCCTGCCTGCACCGGGCCTGCTTGGCAGGCCTGCCGGCCCGCCCGCCTTCCCGCACCAGGCCTGCTGGGCAGAGCCTCTGGCCCGCCCGCCTGCCTGCACCAGGCCTGCTGGGCAGAACCTATGGCCCGCCCGCCTGCCTGCACCGGGCCAGCTTGGCAGGCCTTCCGGCCCTCCCGCCTGCCCGCACCAGGCCTGCTGGGCAGAGCCTCTGGCCCGCCCGCCTGCCTGCACCAGGCCTGCTGGGCAGAGCCTATGGCCTGCCCGCCTGCCTGCACCGGGCCAGCTTGGCAGGCCTTCCGGCCCGCCCGCCTGCCCGCACCAGGCCTGCTGGGCAGAGCCTCTGGCCCGCCCGCCTGCCTGCACCGGGCCTGCTTGGCAGGCCTTCCGGCCCGCCCGCCTGCCCGCACCAGGCCTGCTGGGCAGAGCCTCTGGCCCGCCCGCCTGCCTGCACCGGGCCAGCTTGGCAGGCCTTCCGGCCCGCCCGCCTGCCCGCACCAGGCCTGCTGGGCAGAGCCTCTGGCCCAGGCCTCTGCCCTTGCACCTGCCTGGCACCGCCCGCCTGCCGCTTCCT
>NC_061104.1:17879814-17932314 GCF_015104395.2 Macrobrachium nipponense
TATGGTAAAACCAACATATCATGGCATGAAAAAGGTTCTCTAACCCTATTTGAATAAAAAGTACCCTGCCATTTTTGGTTTTTAATGCCTTGTCTATAAAAAACATCGGATATTGAAGTTTTACACCTATGTCACATATTTTTCCTATTTCTTCATCTAAAAACTCAGAACTGCATATTCTTAAGGCCCTCTCAAAAACATCGAAGAAAAAAAAAAGAAAAAAAATTGATAATTTTACTTTACTATGATGCTCAGAGTAATAATGAACATAGGAACATATATTTGTGGGCTTGCGATATACATTGAATTTAAAACTACGGATTTGTCTGTAAACTTGTACATCTAAAAATGGTAACATTGACTCTCTTTCTTCCTCCACTGTAAATTTAATTGAGGGAACCAGATCATTCAGTTTATGTAAAAATTCTCCAATGTTTGCATTTACAGGCCATACACAAAAAATATCATCCACATAACGATACCATACAGTACCAATCGGTAAAATACTAGGTAACAGTCTGACCTCAAAAAACTCCATGTAAAGATTACTAAGCACCGGAGAAAGTGGATTTCCCATTGACATACCAAATTTTTGTAAAAAATATTTTCCATTAAATGTAAATTTACAATCCTTAAGGCAAAGCCTAATCAAGTCAACTATTACATTCGAAGGTAACGGCAAGTTATATTTAGGCAATTCCTCTGATAGAAAATTTAACAAATCATCCACTGGAACTTTAGTAAATAATGATACAACATCGAAACTGACAATTTTAAACTCAAAAGTTACATTAATGTTGCTAAGTCTGTCTACAAAATCAACATTATTCTTAATATTACACTGTGATATTGTACCAACAACCGGCGTAAGAACTTGGACTAGCCACTTTGACAATTTATAAGACACAGAACCTACTGAACTTATAATAGGCCTAATGGGATTGTTTGGCCTATGAGTCTTACCAAGCCGTACATATATGTAAACTGGCACACTTGACAGTAAATTGCTTAATTAGCTCATCCCTCCCCCTCAAGATACATTTCAGCTCTTTAACAAAACTACTGTTCACTGTGGTTAACGGGTTATTACGTAGCTCGTCATAAGTAACAGGATCACTTAACAAATCTGACATTTTCGTTATATAGTCCTCTTTATTCATAATTACTATGGCCTTTGATTTGTCTGCTTTCGTGATATACAAATTTAAATCTTTTTTAAGAACATCAAAAGCCGTGAAATTTGTAAATATGACGTGTCTGTACACACGTTATCAATGAAACATATTCAGTTATACAGGACAAGTTCCAATTGCTCATATGTAATTAGTCAGTGGGTGAACCCTTCAAGAAGACCGGTAAACATAGAAGTAGGTATTAGGGAAAGCCAGTGGGTCCTGGGGAAAGCAAAGCACTGTTGTTGACGAACTTTTGACCCATGTAACCTTACTAATTTTCCCATAATCTTGCCCTACATGTCAAGTGCGTGGACATACACACATGATGCATACGCACACGCATACATACACCACATATACATACATACGTATAAAAATATATCTATATATATATATATATATATATATATATATATATATATATATGAATAACTTGATCACGAAGTATATAAGACGTGATGCTATGTATAAATAAAGGTTTTTGCCACGAAGGAAAAAAATTAAATAGCGAGATAGCCAAGCATTTCGGTCTAGTTCGTCCCTTTACTCAGGCACAACTGATCATACAGAGGAAACACATAGTCAAAGTAGACTTAATATCCAAACTGACATTACAAGATTAGCAATAAGGTCGATTTCACTCTACAGAAACGAGGAAACGCCTAAGGGCAGGATAAGCGAATTTTAAGCCGCCACACCTTGGAGGATACACACGTGGTCAACAGATGATTCATCCAGAAACAATACATTTATAAAAACAAAAACAAAAACCATGAAATTTTCAAAAATGTTTCCAAAAAAAATAAATGAAAAGACGAAAAAAATAATATAAATATATTATATATATATATATATATATATATATATATATAGAGAGAGAGAGAGATGGAGAGAGAGAGGAGAGAGAGAGTGAATGAGAGAGACGAGAGAGAGAGAGAGAGAAGATAGATAAATAGTAACTATATACATGTGGACTAGGTTTATTAGTAATTCATTTATTTTAAGGTCCTTCGTAAACATTTTACAAATATACGGGTCCAAATGGTACATTCCCAGACTAAGATTTAGGTTGTTTTTATTAGTGATTTGTATAATTGCTGATTCCAGTAAATTTCTTGAAACATAATCATTAGATCTAGCAATTACAGAGGTATCACCCCAATTAATACGATGAAATTTTTCACTCAGATGGATAAACAGTGCATTTGAAGTCTGGGCTGTTCTAACTGAATACATATGCTGCTTAATACGTACACATAAATTTTTACTTGACTGACCAACGTAAAAAGATGGGCAGTCCTTACAAGGAATTTTGTAAATGATGATGTTATTTGTTACGGGACTATTCTTAATTAGCATATCTTTAATGGTATTGTTATAAGAGAACACTACATTAACATTAAACGATTTAAATATTGATTTTATGGTTTCAAATCCACGAAAGTAAGGCAAGCTAAGTACATTTTTAGGCAGTTCTTTTTCATTACTAACAACACTATTAAACTTTTTTGTGAGCTTTTTGTTAACATAAATCAATTAGATGAGGGTAGCAGAGATAATTTCCTATCTTATTTATGTATTCTATTTCTTGGTCAAGATGTTGTGGACTCATGATACGCAAAGCACGTAGGAACATAGAAGAAAAAATTGAAATTTTAATATTAAGATGGTGGCCAGAATAAAAATGTACATATGTTAAATTATTTGTGGGTTCCCTATAAATACTGAATTTACATTGGAAAGATTCTCTATGTATTAATACATCTAGGAAAGGGATGACATTGTTATTTTCAATTTGAACAGGGAATTTTATGGATGGCAAATCTCTTATCGACTAAAAAATTCACCTTCGGTTAAACGTATATGAAAATATATTAATTCCGAGGGAGAGCAAATTAGATATTAAAGGACCTTTGTAGCTCGATATTTTTATATGAATCACGGTAATGTGATATGACTTATATAATGGCTCCGTGCTGTCAAAAGCACTACAACGCTACCGAGGTCGAGGGGGTTGATGCAGTCTCCAAAACTACGAATACCTGAGAGCGACAGGTATTTAAGGTGGAAGGCGGCAAAAACTTATATCCTCTTGCGGTGGCAGGGTAGGTTTAAGCTTCACTGTCATCCTGGATTTGAAGGTGTCGATGGTTCGCGGCCGTGAGCCGGCAAATCTCTTATCGACTAAAAAATTCCCCTTCGCTTAAACATATATGAAAATATATTGATTCCGAGGTAGAGCGAATTAGACATTAAAGGACATTTGTAGCTCGATATTTGTATATGAATCACGGTAATGTGATATGACATATATATATATATATATATATATATATATATATATATATATATATATATATATATATATATACCTACCATATTGGGGTTCCTTGGGATGAGGAAAATTGTCTCAGGGGTTCCTCAAAGTGCCAAAGGTTGGGAACCACTGTGTTAGATAAATACAAAGGATAAGAAATTTTATTAAATATATCACGATAATGTATAATACAGGTCAATAGTAGCCTACTATACTAGTCTAGATATTAATTATCGGGGCTTGCCCTTCCCCCTGCCCACCTGTTAGGGTGTGTCTGTCAGGGGGAAGTCACCCACTAAAATGTCCGTCATTACCATCACAGCATTCTAGGATATGAAGTGCTATTGTAGTACAAATTTTAGTTGGTATCTCCATGTTTGATGCAGATCCTGTCTCCCCCTCCCCACTCGTTGTGGGGTGTCTGTCAGGGGGTAACCACCCTCTAAAATGTCCGTCATTACCAGCACAGTATTCTAGGATGTGCAGTGCTATTGTAGTATAAATTTTACTCGGTATCTCCTAAGTTGGATCTAGATCCAATTAAATCCCCCTTTTCAGTTCGTCTGTCAGGGGGAACCCACCCTCCAAAATGTCTGTCAATGTTCATTCTATAATCAGTAGAGTCTGCGGATATATTATATATTAGTTTCATCTGGTATCTCATATATTGGATCTAGACCCAAAATCTAACAAGCAATTAGTGGTGCTTTTTAAGTAAGCCACCCCCATATATTTTCGGCAGACGGTCAGTTTCACAGCTTACAAGTCTACACCTAAATACCAGTCGGGGTTACAGTCGGTATCTCGTTCGTTGTATCTCAATGGTCCGGGCTGCGGGACCATTTCCACCCTCTTTTAACAATTGGTTCAAAGTGAATCTGCGAGGTTTCCTCCTGTTAAACCTTTCAACCCATTTACTGTAAATTTCCGCTTCGGCGCTGAATGATCTCATAGATCCCAGCGCTTGGCCTTTGGCCGAAATTCTATATTCAATGTTGTTGCCTTAAACTTGAAAACAAGTCCTTCTTAGTGAGTCTGTAGTATTTTACCTCCCAAGTAAGGTAAAATATTACAGACTTTTAAAATTAAGTGGTAGCCATCCATTCCAACACATTCTGGAAAAAAATGAAAATACAAAACAAACAACTGTAACTATATGACACAAACCAAAAGAAAACGAACAAATAGAAAGTCAGTGTTCCATCCCAGCTATCAGAGGTGGATCCGAGGGGATCACACTGAGGCTATATAGCCGCCCTCTGTGGAGCCTATCCTTCTGAGGAGGATGATCTCCTAGGATTTGGAAGTTACGTCATGTCTTAGTATCGAAGACACTCGTGCCCATTTCTCGCTTCAGACAGATGCCGCGGGCGTAGGGTTTGAACTTGATTGGAACGTGACGAGTTAATGCAACAATCATTTCATAGTTTCTTAAATAGGCGAGAGCGTGACACACACACACACACACACAACCCAAATTGTCAGAATACGCCCCCGTGGTTTTCAAACGTTCGTTTACACACACACACTACTTGAAGAATGTTTAATACGCCAGTGCACTTGAATCTGATATATCTAGAAAGGGGGGGGGGAGGAGAGAAGGGGCTGTAGGATCGTTTGGGGGAGGGGAGACCACTTATTTAGGCCAAGCAATCATATTCTTAGTGTTCTTATGTCATTAATAATAATTGTGCAATAAAATGAGTAATTATAGTAATGACGATCATTATAAATGACTATTCTTAGTATTCTTGTCTTAAGAAAAAAGTTTGTACAATAATAATAAAATAATAATATAATATAATATTATTATTATTATTATTATTATTATTATTATTATTATTATTATTATTATGGTGGAAAAAGAAATTCATAGTAATGTAATTGTATATAGTTTTAAATTTAAATACATAGTACAATTACACATAATAACTGCTGGATTTGTTCTCCATTATTATATTATTATTAATTATATATAAAAATGAATAATTATAGTAATGACGATCATTATAAATGATCGTCATTACTATAATTATTCATTTTATTGCAAGAATACTAAGAATATTAATTATAAATGAATATTCTTAGTATTCTTGTCTTAAGAAAAAGTTGTACAATAATAATATTATTATTATTATTATTATTATTATTATTATTATTATTATTATTATTAAAAATGGAAAAAGAATTCATAGTTATGTAATTGTATATAGTTTTAAATTTAAATACATGTACAATTACATAACTGTGGATTTTTGTTTCTCCATTATCATATTATTTATTTTATTACTTATTATTTTTTTATTATTATTTATTTATTATTATTAATTATTATTATTATTATTATTATTATTATTTTATTATTCCATGAATTATAACAGCAAATAGAAACACTATATTTAGAACCAAATCCTGAAGTAATACGACAAACCAACTTTCTGGATGATACAGAACACATTCCAAAAAGTAACTCTTTTATCTAAAACAAAGAGACGTTCGTTCAAACTGCATTTAATCAAAGCATCGTTCTGTTTCGTCATTCAAGGACTAAAGAGTAATAAAACAGGCGATTAGGGGCTTAATCCACGCGGTGATTAGTCCAGGAATGCGAAGAAATCAGTCATTAACGAATGCAGGGGAATGGCCAAAACAATGGCGAGTATTTCCTTGTTTTGTCTTTTAAGTTTTCCTCTCCATTGTTGTCACATTTAATGAGGGAGACGCGAAAACAATTAATTCTCTTCCAAGGTAAACGATTTGGAGGTTTCGCCGAAAAATCAAGAGTCAGAGTCGAATAATTATTGTTTGTATTTATCTGTATGCACATTTGCGTAAGTGAGAAGTACTATTACATTTCATGTTAGATTAAATACCCTTATTTTCATCCCAGGATTAAATCACATGTATTTGCAAATAATTATGTTCAGGTATGTTTTTGGATGAATGCTGAAGTGATTGCAACCAGTTGTCTTTTTGTTTTGTTTATATGTATTTCTGTGTAAGTTACAAGTATTACAGTTCACATCAGACTGACTACCCTTATTTTATCATACCATGGAATTACATATATTTCTCAAATATCACAGAGAACGTTAGCAAGCTCTTACTTGGCGCGTGTTTGTTGGTGTGGGAGTAACTAACGGAAAATCGTATGCATTCTCTCGGGTGCTGAATATAATGTGATCGCAATCAATTTCATTTATGTCTTTAGACGGATACCGGAATGATTACAAGCAAGTATTTTCATTTATTTGTATGCTCATTCGTGCAAGTGATAAGTATTACAGTTCATATAAGATTAAATACACCTATTTTCATCATGGGATTGAATCGGATATATTTTCAAATATTACATTGTGTTTGTTTGCTAAGAGAACGATAGCAAGTACTTGCTTGTTGCAGGAGTGTGTTGACTTTGTTACTATGATAAGTCTTTTGCATTTGCGCAGATGTTGCTATAACGTTATATTCATTTATGTTTTTGGACGGATAACTAGCGTGATAGCAATCAGTTGCCTGTATTGATTTGTCTGCACGTTATGAAAGTGTACAGTTCATAGTTAGTTATTTTATTGACAAAATATTCAACTATAAGTGCAAAAAGAGATACAATACAAAATATACAAAGTAGACAGTAATCTCTTTTGTTCTTGCAAGTGCATGGCCTACAAAAAAAAACAAAAAACATCAAGTACAATTATTATAAGCATATAAGACCTCAGATTACCTTCGCTCCTCAGTCATTTTTGGGCTGAAACTCTCTCGACGCAACAGGTGAGGAAGTTTATTGAAGCCCCAATACATTCTCAAGAAACGCATAATCATAAACGTTAAGATCACAAGAGTGGAAAGGAAATGCGACTGATATTGGGAAAATGGTTATATACTCATTTCCCTAAGATTCTTCAAAAGTAAAGTTACTGCGTAATCGGTTATTTAGAATTTTTTTATTATTATTATTATTAGAAAATAGGCACTGTATTGAATATATTTATAAGTTGTGGTTAATTGTGGTTTATCGTAAAAATTTCCTGAAGTGAAATTTTATATCTCACCGTAAACATGATGGCAAGGACTTTTGTACCACTGCTCATGCGTATCAGCAAATTGGACACTGTCACATTCATACTATAACTTTTAAGTCGTGAATGAACTCCCTTTAATACCAGCTTCGGTTTTTCCTGACTTGTAACGCTTCGTCCTTTAAGAAATGTCTATCTCTTCACTCACGGCTAAGTCTCGCCATTCTTTATTCATCTTGAGATTTTTATTTTTCGTTAAAAGAAAACTTTTGAGATAACGTTTTGTCTGTCCGTCCGCGCCTTTTCTGACCGTCCTGAAATCTTAACAACTACTGAGGCTAGAGGGCTGCAAATTGGTATGCTGATCATCCACCCTCCAGTCATCAAACATAACAAATTGCAGCCTTTAACCTCATTAGTTTTTATTCTATGGTTAAAGTTATCCATGATTGGGCGTCTGGCACAGCTATAGGTGCCAATAACACGGACCATCACCGGGATGTAGCTGAAAGTTTCATGGGCAGCGGCTGAGTGTTTCATAAGTCGTGGCTGAGAGTTTCATACAGTTCTATACGTTGTACAGAAAACTGGACTGCGTCGAAGAAACTTCGGCGCCTTTTTTACTTATTTTTTTATTTATTTTTTTTCCTCGGGCCAGGGCTGGAAAAGGTCATTAAGTTTCTCATCCCTTTGGCCATTCTCTTAATTAATATTGACAGTATAAACGTCATCTTTAATAACAAAAATGTTACTAATGGTGATAACAATGATCAGAATAATAACGTTTGGAATTTCATGCATAAATCCACTTAAAATTAATTACCAGATGAAATGGATGTAATATTACAATCCTCATAATGTTTAAATCATGACAACGAGAAATATTTCGTAAGGTGGAATTTGCTTCGAGTGTAATCATTATAAAAGCCAATATTAAAGTTATACAAGTTAAGTTAAAAAAAAACAATAAATGTTTTATAAGTGGTCTGGTTAAAAAATAGCCAATTAACGAATCTTCCGTTACACAAAGACAAAGCGAAATAGCTTCGTACACTGAAATATTATCATGGAAAATAGAATTATCCTTGGATGTACTACAAAGCCCTCCTCTCTCTCTCTCTCTCTCTCTCTCTCTCTCTCTCTCTCTCTCTCTCTCTCAAAACCTCCTACTCTCTCTAAACTCTCCTACTCTCTCTCTCTCTCTCTCTCTCTCTCTCTCTCTCTCTCTCTCTCTCTCTCTCTCTCGTGTACCCCATATCCATTATGTTGTGTAGGTAAGACTGAAACTGTAATGCACACCATGCAGTAACGAAAACAACACCATCCCCCCCCAAAAAAAAAAAAAAAAATCACACTTTTTACGGAAAAACAACAACAATTCTCCCTTACCTGTTCCTAGCTACTGTTGTTTCATAAACTCCACGCTGACCTCAGAGGTCCACATATCATTTATATGAAGGTCAGCCTTACTCTCAGTCTGTTTATTAAATGAAAATTTAGGAAAAATTACAATATGCTTTTATGTCTTCGCATTATCTTTTTATATCTTCAGAGCATCTTTTTATATCTTCAAAGCATCTTTGTATGCCTTGAAGATATCGTTTTACATCTTGAAACTATTTTTATTTATTCAAAATGTCTTTTTATGTCTTCAAAATTTCTTTTTATTTCATCAAAATATCTTTATTTCTTCAAAATATCTTTTTATACCTTCAGAATATACTTTTATACCTTCAAAATATCTTTATATAGCTCTGTCTGTTTATTAATGAAAATTTAGGAAAAATTACAATATGTTTTATGTCTTCGATATATCTTTTTTATATTTTTCGCAATATTTTTTATATCTTCAAAGCATCTTTTATGCATTGTAGATAAATGCGTTTTTACATCTTGGAAACTTTTTTTTTGTATTTGTTATCCCAAAAAATGTTCTTTTTATGTCTTCAAAAAATTTCTTTTTTAATTTTTCATCAAAATATCTTTATTTCTCAAACAATTTATTCTTTTTATTACCTGGCAGGGAAATTAATATTTAATTTTAACCTTCAAAAAATATCTTTTCATTATAGGCTGTTTGTTGGGTTTTATTAATGAAAAAAGAATTTAGGGGGGCAAAAAATTAACAAAATTATGGTTTTTTTATGTTTCCTTCGATATATCTTTTTATATTTTTCGCAATATCTTTTTATATCTTCAAAGCATCTTTTTATACCTTGAAGATATCGTTTTACATCTTGAAACTATTTTTATTTATTCAAATTGTCTTTTTATTTCATCAAAATATCTTTATTTCTTCAAAATATCTTTTTATATCTTCAGAATATATTTTTATACCTTCAAAATATCATTTTATAGCTTTTAATGCCTTCAAAATATTTTGTTATGTTTTCAGAATTTATTTTTAGTTTTTCAATATATCTTTTTATATTGTCACAATATCTTTTTATATCTTCAAAATATGTTTTTATACTTTTATAATAACTTTTTATTTGTTCAAAATATATTTTTATGCCTTCAAAATTTCTTTTTATTTCTTCAAAATATCTTTAGATATATTCAAAACTTCTTTTTAGTTCCCCTAAATATTAATACATGCTAAGTCAACCAGTAGCATGAATGTAAAAAATGCTGAACAGTGTCATATCTTAGACGTTAATACTATTTAAAAGGCCTATAAGATACTTATTGTTTGACATACACAAACTGGTTGAACACGTTGTTACTCTCTCTCTCTCTCTCTCTCTCTCTCTCTCTCTCTCTCTCTCAAACGAATAAATGCTCAAACGCCGTTACCCAAGTACCGCTAGTTAAAGCTGCATTTCCCGAAGGAATCGCACAACCCATTTATTCCAAATTGAATTTGACATAAATTTAGTGGCCGTTGCATAGAGAGAGAGAGAGAGAGAGAGAGAGAGAGAGAGAGAGAGAGAGAGAGAGAGAGAGAGACTGCAGTGCATCTGAAGGGGGAGATGCAACAGTGCAACCCTTCAAAAGCGAAGGGTTGTTGATAAAAGACTTTATTATTGAATCGAGTTACGGCCGAAAGGGTTTGCAGTCCGAATGGTCTGGAAAGAAAAAAAAAAAGATTGCAAGCAGAGGTTTGACTGACAGGAAGGTGACGACTCCGCCATTCTACGTAAAGCGTAAAATGCAGGCTGATGAATGCGCATGCGCGATCTGTGTGGGTTTCGTTAAGGGAGGAGGTTTATTAGAGACATTAGGGCGTCTTGTTGTTTATTAGTGTTTGCGTCGTTTTCTTGTATAGTGATTGGAGGTGTATTTAGAGAATCAGGGCTGAGAGACATATATCAGAGTTCATCTTGTTACAGATATACAGGGTGTCCATAAAGTCCCAGTTCCATTACAATAAATAATTGCGTGTAATGGTACTGGGACTTATGGACACCCTCTATATCTGAAGGATTCCCACAGCGATCCTGTCAATGGTCTCTGTTAAAGACCGATGTCAATTACAAGAATAGAAAAAAAAATTCTTTGTAAATTTCATATACATTTGAAAATTTAATTATCTGTTTGTTTCTTAATGTATTCGTAACTTTAGGCAATGTTTTCTTCCATTTTCCACAACAAAGTTCAGTCGATGAAGGGAAAAAAAAAGACAATGTTGTGTTGGAGTTACAGGTTATATACACATATGTCATTTTGAATGCATTATCTTTGTGGAAAAATGATAGCGAATTCCAGAGTTTGTTGAAGCAGTAATATTAGCTATAATAACAATCTAATCGAAATGGGGAATAATTGTGTACCGTCCTAGCTGTATACTTCTCTCAAAAGTAATTCAAGCCTTTCGAAAATACTCTTTTTAAGGATTTTTTATGACTGTTATATCAATATTGATCATGACAATGAATAAAAATTGAGAATTGAGAAAGTAGACAAGTGCTCAGTATACCCACTTAATAAAACAAAACACAAATTAATTCAGAATATTGAAAAAAAAAAATATTAGGAGCAATGCAAAACAATATTATGAACTGCATAATTTTGCATGTGACATTTCTAAGCGCCTTAGTGGCGTGGTTGGTATGGTCTTTGCCTGTCACCTCGGTGGCCGCGAGTTCGATTCTCGGGCATACCACTGAGGGGCTAGAGATGTGTATTTCTGGCGCTAGAAGTTCACTCTCGACTTGTTCGGAAGTCACGCAAAGCCTTTGGTCCCGTTGCTGAATAACCACTGGTTTCATGTAACGTAAAAACGCCTTACAAACAAAGAAACATATGACGTTTGCCCTTCGAACGTCATAAACTTCATATAGCATAATGTTGCAGCGTCAGCATTGCATGCACGTCACGAATGTTGCATATAAAATCACGAAGTCGTTTCAGATAGTGAACGCCTCTAATCGAGTTATTCCACTTACGACCAAAAATTCGGATTTTCTAACAATGTATATCCGAACAGAGGAGAGCTCGAAAATATTCTAATCCATTCCGGGAATTTTCTTACTCATTTCAAAGAACATTCTTTTTCGTCGTCGCTCAAAAAAAAAAAAAGTTTTTAACAAACGCGACGACTCACAACAAACAATGCTTTCGACCCTTGAAAAGCCATTGACGTGAATTGGATAAATAATTTTTCACCCAGACGGCACAGTGGATAAAAGAGGAGAGATGGGATAAAAAGAGAGAGGGGGTGGGGGGGATTTTGCAGCAGTGCTAAATTCATTTCATGAATATAGTTTTAAACAAGGCGTGATCAGACCTCCAGCTTACTCGAGACGCATGCAAGATTTTCCTCTTCACGCATAAGTAGGAAACATTGTATTCTTAACTTTTCAATATAAATTAAAACGTGCTAAAATCTACGGTAAAATAGAGCCTGGTTTCACCAACGAAAATTAAAATCAATACGCTATATTTCATTAGAAATAATTTCTCTTTACTGTTTAATATGCACATTATTTATTTAATTATTTTTTTTATTTTTATTCTAATAAATAAATCATAAATATCCTATCATAAAATTCCTGTTTCTTGAACTCAACACGAAACACCTTTTTCAGACCTTTGTAGGCTTTCCATATACCTTACCTATCTCCCAACAAGAACAACAACAACAACAAAAGCAAAGTAGTTTGTAGATTCACTCCCCGAGTAAGTGAGAATTTGTTGACAATGAAAAAGGTAGTTTAGATCTCTCTGTCACAGAAATATCAACACTTGGAACAAATCAGTATGCAGCATGCATTGTTTTTGTGTGCATACATATGCATTTATTCTAAACAAAATATTCCATTATGCATACAAGCCTGCATTTATGCACTATATTTCGCATGTGTGTGAGTGTTTTGTGTTTAGAGTATGTAGATGGATGAGTGACTGGTTTGGTGTAAAAGTCAGTCTGTTACAGAATGTGTTATGTCACCAGGGCTTTTTAATACCTTAATGGATGGAGTGGTGTGGGAAAAAAATAGAAATAAAGCCTTAGTGTATGGATAGAGTGGTGCGGGAAAAAATAGAAATAGAGTCTGAATACATGGATAGAGTGGTGTGGGAAAAAAATAGAAATAAAGCGTTAGTGTACGGATAGAGGGGTGGGAAAAAAACAAATAAAGTCTGAATATATGGATAGAGTGGTGTGGGAAAAAATAGAAATAAAGCCACCTATACTCAAAGCTTTTTAAAAATTCCTTCCTCCAGCCAATTGAGAATAAACATACATCATCTCATATACAATTGACAATATTTCACATTACAAAATGCCTTTGATGAGGAAAGAGGAAGTATGATGATTGTGATGCCAATATATAATATAGGGTTAAACATTGCAATTTAAGAAAATTTATTCCATTGTTAGAGGACATTATGTCATACAGTGTAATATAATTACCTTATGATAATCATCATATTAAGTATGAGATGACTGGCATTCTATTGTTTTCTGGTAACTACTATAGATTCAGCGCGAGGAGAAAGGGACTATATATCTATATAGATCTATTATATATATAGATATATATATACTATATATACCTATGTATATACATATAGTATACATGTATACTAATAAAAATAATAGATGATGCCAATATAATAATAGGGTTTAAAATTTGCAATTTAAAGAAAATTTATTTAAACATTGTTAGAGGACATTTATGTCCATACAAGTGTGATTAAATTATTTAACCCTATGATA
This sequence comes from Macrobrachium nipponense, assembly GCF_015104395.2. NCBI lineage: Eukaryota > Metazoa > Arthropoda > Malacostraca > Decapoda > Palaemonidae > Macrobrachium > Macrobrachium nipponense. Next base: position 17,893,492 of record NC_061104.1, read on the forward strand.
AACCATCCATATTAAGTATGAGGTGACTGGTGCATTCTTTATTGGTTTTTCTGGGTAACTTACTATATATAATATATATATTATATTATATATTAATATATTATATATATAAATTATGTATATATATAAATATCGCAACACACACACACACACATATATATATATATATATATATATATATTATGTATTATGTATATATATATATATATATATATATATATATATATATATATATAGGTTTACCAGAAAATAACATGCTTAATATGATGGTTTTCATGAAATGATTCTAAGACAAAACGTAATACTTTATATATATATATATATATATATATATTATATATATATATATATTGTATATGATATATATTCTGTGTGTGTGTGTGTGTGTGTGTGTGTGTATTATGTTTTGTCTTAGAATCATTTAATGAAAACCATCATATTAAAGCATGTTATTTTCTGGTGACCATTATACATTCAGTGTAATGGGGCTAATATAGTATATATGAGTATTCTTTTTTGACTTGCAACTGTCATCTACAGCAGTGCGAATGAGGATGCAAGTGAAAAGATGTAAAAACACCAGCTGATGCTTGAAAGCAAATGGTAGAAGATGGAAGGTTTAGTGGCTCTATGGATGTTTATCATTCCTGAGTCATTACTGTGCAGTCGTTCGCCTGCATACCAAACTGGGAACTTATTTAGAACTTTGCGAAAACACGGATTACTACGCGCGTATGGGAGATGAGCCGTTGCTTTTTTAGGAGGTTATTGTTTTTTTTTTTTAATGTTAGTCTGTGCCATGGCTTGTTGTTTGCCTTTTCAAACGTAGCTGATGGCTGAGGGAGTCTTTTTTTTCTCTTTGCTTGTTTATGAGCGCGCACTTGCATGTGTTTTTGCTTTGTTCATGGAAAAAAGTACTTCTTTTAAGGCAGTAATGGTTTTGGAGACACATTGGATCTTTGTCTATACCAGGAGAAATTCTAAGTCTGTAGCTGTTAGTTCAGATGGAATCTATTAGATTTTGGCTAAGCCCGATGGTGCAGTGATACTAATCTTACTTCAAGAAGCATCTAAAACAAATAGCACCTTAAAGATGTGGTCAATCTTATAAGGGTTCTAGGACTCTTGGGAGAGATATGAGTAAATAGTCTTTACAATTAGAAATGTGACCCGGGAAACGACCAAGTACTTTGCATATATATATATATATATATATATATATATATATATATATATATATGTATATATATATATATATATATATATATATATATATATATATATATATATATATATATATATATATATGCCCCCAGAATTGATACAGTGGCTGGTTCTGCTCACAGAATAAAGTAACAGAATTATGTTGTGTATACTAACTTACCGATAATAGGTATTCGGTTTACCTCTCGGGTAGACCTGTGTCAAAATATATAGGGTCTGCTCACGAGGCGGTACTAAAACCTATCCCCGCCCCTTGTGAAACGTCATCAGTTACAAAAGGACCATATCTTTATGAAACTATATTTACGATAACATTTTCATATTACTATTTTTGCGATGGCGCTTTTTTATATAAATTTTCCTTTTATTGCATGTTGCTGTATACTACGTTAAAGTACAAAGAATTCTCTTTCAAATGATGTATAGCACATTACAATTACGATTACTTTCAAACCCACAAGCGCGCACAGAAAAAATTATCTACGCACACAAAAATGTGTAATTACTTCATCCGTCAACCTACATACATTCACGTTTCGTAGCGTATCTGACTAAGGGATGATGATAGAAAGAAACTGAAAAATGGATTAGAAGGATGATAAAATTTACTATATAATGCATAAATAAAATTGATAGGTGTTCTCTGAAATTTTCGAGGAATTCTAGGTCAAAGACGGACCAAAATTTTTAAATTTTATCAAAATATTTACCACATTTTTCTTAGATAATTTTTCATCTTATTACGTTTTGCCATATACCATGTAAAAGTACAAAGAATGCCCTTTCAATTAGTATATGACACATTACAATTACAATTATTTTCAAAACCATAATCGCGCACAGAAAATATTATCTACGGACGCAAAAATTATAAAAAATTAAGCGTTCGTGGGAGATCTGAAATTTAGCCCCGCCCCTTGTGAAACTTCATCAGATACATCCAGCCAGACTGACGAATGACGTTTTGTACTTTTTTCGAAAATATTATAATCGTTTGAGGCATGCATATTTAATACCTTTATGTATACAGTTTGTGTTATATGTAAACTTATGTGTTCGGAAGTATATTTATGTGATATGAAGTGCTAATGAGAAATTTGCTGGAAATGTGTTCCCTGTATCATTTTCTTCATCATTTATTCCTTTGTCTATACAAGGAGAAATTATAAGTCTGTAGCTGTTAGTTCAGATGGAATCTATTAGATTTTGGCTAAGCGCGATGGCGCAGTGATATTAATCTTACTTCAAAAAACATCTAAAAAGATGTAGTCAATCTTTAAAGGGTTCTATGACCCTTGGGAGAGATTCGAGTAAACAGTGTTTACAATTAGAAATGCGACCTGTGAAACGACTAAGTACTTTACATACACACACACACACACACACACACACACACACACACACACACATATATATATATATATATATATATGTGTGTGTGTGTGTGTGTGTGTGTGTATAAACTATATTGTGCCATAATTGATACAGTGGCTGGTTCTGCTCACAGGAGAAAGTAACAGAATTTTAATGTGTATACTAACTAACCGACAACAGGTATTCTGTTTATCTCTTGGGTAGACAGTTGCTATTGAAACAAACCCACTCAAGAATGTTCATACGCCCATCGTAAAACACTGTTTACAACAGCATATTGTAGTATTTTATTTGCCTCTTAGAGAGGGAGAGTGAGAGACAGATTGAGTCCAATTGATAAGCCATGTAATTAAACTAGTCGGAAACGTCATCAACATTTAATCCCGGAATTTGTCTTCGTTAGATTTCATTAATTCATTTCGAATCATTTTTTATTTAAATTGTTGAGACCGTTATTAATTTTATGGGGTTATTTTACCTTGAAGATTATTAGAACATTGATATTTTCCTAAAATCGAAGAGGTGTTATGATTTATAACTGAATGACATATGCCATTAAAATCTACCCCAATTTAATTAATAATATTAGACATAATTTATCTTTCATGGCCTTTCTATGGGAATGGAATGCCATGGAATGCCAGGCAGTGCACTACTTAAGCCTCTCAGTCACTTAGTGCCAGCAAATGACTGCCTCCTTGCTTTGTTTGTGCTACAGCTTAATATGCCCCTCTGGAAGGGTGCCCGGGAGAAAATCCTGAAATGATTTGACGATTTCTGACGATTCGCCTGTGAACGAGAGGCTGGGGAAGAGGGTTTGACCATCCTGTGACAAATCTGATTCATTAGAGGATACTTGGATGTCGAGGGATATTTTCATCCTTAGAGAAATCTGATTCATAAGAGAATACTTGGATGTCGAAGGATATTTTCATCTTTTAGAGAAATATTTTCATCTGTTAGAGAAATTTTATTCTTAAGAGAATACTTGGATGTCGAAGGGAATTTTCTTCTATTAGAGAAGTATTTTCATTTATTAGAGAAATACTGATGATATTCAAATGTTCATGGGTATTTTCGACTTGATAAAATAATTGATTGTTGAAGGATATTTTCTATTCTATCAGATAACTACTTCACTAATATTCAAAGCAAATAAGAGAATACTTGAATGTTGAAGGAGATTTTCTATTTCATCAGAGAAATGCTTAATTGATATTCGAATATAAAAAGAGAATACTTGAATATTGAAGGATATTTTCGATTTTATCAGAGAAATACTTAATTGTTAATCCAGTAATCAAAGCAGATAAGAGAATACTTGAAGTCGATCGATATTTTCTATTTTATCGGTGAAATTCCTAATTTATATTGAAGTCTAAGAAGAAAATACTGGAATGTTGAAGGCTATTTTCGATTCTATCAGAGAAATACGTAATTGATATTCGAATCTATTAACGGAATACTTGAATGTTGAAGGAGATTTTCGATTCTGTCAGAGAAATACGTAATTGATATTCGAATCTGATAACATATTAATTGATAATTGAAGAATCTTTTCGATTTTTTCAGATAAATGCTTAATTAATATTCTGATCTAATACTTGAGAATGTTATAAGATGTTTTCTTTTATTAGTGGAATACTTAAGATCTTTATGTTATCTTTAAGTGATAATTGTTTTATATTGCCTTTTATAAGAGGAATTATCATGATATTTATGTTACCTCAAAGTCGTCATTTTTTGTTTTTAAGTCTAAATTTTTCAGTTCCGTCGGGATAAAAACATTACTTTTCCCTTACGAAATGATTCCATCATCGGCATTTAAAATATGTTTTCTTCAGTAAAAGCCGTATTCCAAACAAACAAACATATGACATTTGCCCTCCGAACGTCATGAACTTCAAAGCATAATGTTGCAGCGTCAACACTGCATAAACGTCACGAATGTTACATATAAAATCACGAAGTCGTTTCAGATAGTGAACGCCTCTAATCGAGTTATTCCACTTACGACCAAAAATTCGGATTTTCTAACAATGTATATCCGAACAGAGGAGAGCTCGAAAATATTTTAATCTATTCCGGGAATTTTCTTACCCATTTCAAAGAACTATTCTTTATCGTCGTCGTTCAAAAAAAAAAAGTTTTTCACAAACGCGACGACTCACAACAAACAATGCTTTCGACCCTTGAAAAGCCATTGACGTGAATTGGATAAATAATTTTTCGCCCAGACGGCACAGTGGATAAAAGAGGAGAGATGGGATAAAAAGAGAGAGGGGGTGGGGGGGGGGAGGGGGAGGGGTTGGGGGGGGGGGGGAGATTTGCAGCAGTACGAAATTCATTTTATGAATATAGTTTTTAACAAGGCGTGATCAGACCTCCAGCTTACTTACTCGAGACGCATGCAAGATTTTCCTCTTCACACATAAATTGGAAACATTATTTTCCTAACTTTTCAACGTAAATTAAAACGTGCTAAAATCTACGGTAAAATAGAGCCTGGTTTCATCAACGAAAATTAAAATCAATACGCTATATTTCATTAGAAATCATTTTTCTGTACTGTTTAACATGCACATTATTTATTTAATTAGTTTTTTTTATTTTTACTCTAATAAATAAATCATAAATATGCTATCATAAAATTCCTGTTTCTTGAACTCAACGCGAAAACACCTTTTTGTTTTCAGACCTTTGTAGGCTCTTCCATAGACCTTCCCTATTTCTCAACAAGAACAACGCTCGCCTCAGTGGCGTGGTTGGTTTGGTGTTTGCTTCTCACCTGGGTGGTCACGGGTTCGATTCTCGGCCATTCCATTGAGGAGTGAGAGATGTATATTCTTGGTGATAGAAGTTCACATCTCGACATGGTTCGGAAGAGTCACGTAAAAAAAAACGCCGTTAGTCCCGTTACTGAATAACCACTGGTTCCATACAATGTAAAAACACAATACAAACAAACCAACAAGAACAACAACAACAACAACAACAAAAACAAAGTAGTTTGTAGGCTCACTCCCCGAGTAAGTGAGAATTTGTTGACAATGAAAAAGGTAGTTTATATCTCTCTGTCACAGAAATATCAACATTTGGTTGGAACAAATCAGTATGCAGCATGCATGCTTTTGAGTGAATGCATATGCATTTATTCTAAAATATTCCATTATGCATACAAGCCTGCATTTATGCACTATATTTCGCATGTGTGTGAGTGTATTTGTTTTAGAGTATGTAGATGGATGAGTGACTGGTTTGGTGTAAAAGTCAGTCTGTTACAGAATGTGTTATGTCACCAGGGCTTTTTAATACCTTAATGGATGGAGTGGTGTGGGGAAAAAATAGAAATAAAGCCTTAGTTTATGGATAGAGTGGTCCGGAAAAAAATAAGAATAAAGTCTGAAATACATGGGGGTCTGAATTACATGGATAGAGTGGTGTGGAGGAAAAATAACAAATAAAGTTCTGAATATATGGATAAGAGTGTGTGGGGAAAAAATATAAAAAATAAAGCGTTAGTGTAGGGACAGAGAGTGGTCCGGAAAAAATAGAAATAAAGTCTGAAAAAAAACACATGGGATAGAGTGGTGTGGGAAAAAAAAATAGAAATAAAGTTTGAATACAGGATCTGAATAAACATGGATAGAGGTGGTGTTGAAAAAATGGAAATAAAGTCTGAATACATGGATCTGAATACGGATAGAGTGGTGGGTTGGGAAAAAAAAACAAAAATAGAAATAAAGTCTGAATATATGGATAGAGTGGTGTGGGAAAAAATAGAAATAAAGCCACCTATTCTCAAAGCTATTTAAAAATTTCTTCCTCCAGTCAATTGAGAATAAACATACATCATCTCATATACAATTGACAATATTTCACATTACAAAATGCCTTTGTGATAGGAAAGAGGAAGTATGATGATTGTGATGCCAATATATAATGTAGGGTTAAACATTGCAGTTTAAGAAAATTTATTCCATTGTTAGAGGACATAATGTCATTGAGTGTGATATAATTACCTTATGATAACCATCATATTAAGTATGAGATGACTGGCATTCTATTGTTTTCTGGTAACTACTATAGATTCAGTGTGAGGAGAATGGAATACTATATATATATATTATATATATATATATATATATATATATATATATATATATAGATATATATATATATATATATATATATATATATAAATGAGTAAGTATTATGTTTTGTCTTATGATCATTTCATGAAAACCATCATATTAAGCATGGCATTCTGTTATTGTCTGGTGACCATTATACATTCAGTGTAATAGGCCTACTATAGTATATACGAGTATTATGCTTTGACTTGCAACCGTGTCATCTACCGCGGTACGAATGAGGATACAAGATACAAGTGAAAAGATGTAAAAACACCAGCTGATGCTTGAAAGCAAATGGTAGAAGATGGAAGGTTTAGTGGCTCTATGGATGTTTATCATTCCCGAGTCATTACTGTGCAGTCGCTCGCCTTCATACCAAACTTGGAACTTATTTTGAACTTTTGCGAAAACACGGATTACTACGCGCGTATGGGAGATGAGCCGTTGCTTTTTTAGGAGGTTATTGTTTGTTCATTGTTAGTGTGTAGCATGGCTTGTTGTTTGCCTTTTCAAACGTAGCTAATGGCTGAGGGAGTTTTTATTTATTTATTTTTTTTTTGCGCATAGTTTGTGAGAGCTTGCTTGCCTGTGCATATCCTTTGTTAATGGGGAAAAAGTACCTCTTCTCAGGCAGTAATGGTTTTGGAGACACATTGGATCTTTGTCTATACAAGGAGAAATTCTAAGTCTGTGGCTGTTAGTTCAGATGGAATCTATTAGATTTTGGCTAAGCCCGATGGTGCAGTGATTTATTAATCTTACTTCAAAAAGCATCTAAAAAGATGTGGTCAATCTTTAAGGGTTCTATGACCTTTTGGGAGAGATTCGATTAAATAGTCTTTACAATTAGAAATGTGACCTGTGAAATGACCAAGTACTTTACATACATACATATATATATATATATATATATATATATATATATATATATATATATATATATATATATATATATATACACACATATATATGTCTATGTATATATATATATATATATATATATATATAATTGCCATCCACCCCCAAATTGATACAGTGGCTGGTTCTGCTCACAGGATAAAAGTAACAGAATTTTAATGTGTATACCTAACTAACCGGTAACAGGTATTCGTTTATCTCTCGGGTAGACAGTTGCTATTGATACCCACTTAAGAATGTTCATACCCCCATCGTAAAATAGCCGTGTTTACAACAGTATCTTGTGGCGTTTTATTTGCCTCTTAGAGAGGGAGAGTGAGAGACAGAGATCGAGTCCAATCCTTTGTTAATGGGGAAAAAGTACTCTTCTCAGGCAGTAATGGTTTTGGAGACACATTGGATCTTTGTCTATACAAGGAGAAATTCTAAGTCTGTGGCTGTTAGTCAGATGGAATCTATCAGATTTTGGCTAAGCCCGATGGTGCAGTGATTTATTAATCTTATTTACTTCAAAAAGCATCTAAAAAGATGTGGTCAATCTTTAAAGGGTTTCTATGACCTTTTGGGGAGAGATTTCGATTAAATAGTCTTTACAATTAGGAAAATGTGGACCTGTGAAATGACCAAGTACTTACATACATACATATATATATATATATGTTATATATTATATATATATATATATATATATATATATATATATATATATTACATATATATGTATATGTATATATATATATATATACATATATAATTATATATATATATATATATATATATATATAATATATATATATATTGCCCCCCTAATTGATACAGTGGCTGGTTCTGCTCACAGGATAAAGTAACAGAATTTTAATGTGTATACTAACTAACCGGTAACAGGTATTCTGTTTATCTCTCGGGTAGACAGTTGCTATTGATACCCACTTAAGAATGTTCATACACCCATCGTAAAATAGCCTGTTTACAACAGTATCTTGTGGCGTTTTATTTGCCTCTTAGAGAGGGAGAGTGAGAGACAGAGATCGAGTCCAATTGTTAAGCCATGTAATTAAATTGGTCATAAACGTCATCAACATTTAATCCCGGAATTTTTCTTCGTCAGATTCCATGAATTCATTTCGAATCATTTTCTATTCAAGTTGTTGATACTGTTATTAATTGTATGGGGTTATTTTACCTTTGAAGATTATTAGAACATTAATATTTTCATGAAATCGAAGAGGTGTTATGAGTTATAACTGAATGACATATGCCATGAAAATCTGCCCCGATTTAATTATTATGATTAGACATGATTTATCCTTCATGTCCTTGCTATGGGAATGGAATGACATGGAATGCCAGGCAGTGCATTACTTAAGCCTCTCAGTCACTTAGTGCCAGCAAATGACTGCCCCCTTGCTTTGTTTGTGCTACAGATTAATATGCCCCTTTGGAAGGGTGCCCGGGAGAAAATCCTGAAATGATTTGACGATTTCTGACGATTCGCCTGTGAACGAGAGGCTGGGGAAGAGGGTTTGACCATCCAGTGACAAATCTGCTTCATAAGAGGATACTTGGATGTCGAAGGATATTTTCTTCTATTAGAGAAATATTTTCATCTATTAGAGAAATTTGATTCATAAGAGAATACTCGGATGTCGAGGGATATTTTCATCTCTTAGAGAAATATTTTCATCTTTTAGAGAAATATTGCTAATATTCAAATGTTCAAGTGTATTTTCGACTTTATCAAGTAAATAATGTTTGAAGGATATTTTCTATTCTATCAGAGAACTACTTCACTAATATTCAAAGCAGATAAGAGAATACTTGAATGTTGAAGGAGATTTTCTATTTTATCAGAGAAATGCTTTATTGATATTCGAATCTATGAAGAGAATACTTGAATATTGAAGGATAATTTCGATTTTATCAGAGAAATACTTAATTGATATTCCAGTAATCAAAGCAGATAAGTGAATACTTGAATGTCGATCGATATTTTCTATTTTATCGGAGAAATACTTAATTGATATTGAAATCTAAGAAGAAAATACTTGAATGTTAAAGGAGATTTTCGATTCTGTCAGAGAAATACGTAATTGATATTCGAATCTGGTAACAGATTAATTGATAATTGAAGAATATTTTCGATTTTATCAGATAAATACTTAATTAATATTCTAATCTAATACTTGAATGTTGTAAGATGTTTTATTTTATTAGTGGAATACTCAAGATCTTTATGGTATCTTTAAGATATAATTGTTTTATATTGCCTTTTATAAGAGGAATTATCATGATATTTATGTTACCTCAAAGTCATCTTCTTTTTTAATTCTAAATTTTTCAGTTCCGTCGGCATAAAAACATTACTTTTCCCTTACGAAATTATTCCATTATCGGCATTTAAAATATGTTTTCTTCAGTAAAAGCCGTATTCCAAACAAACAAACATATGACATTTGCCCTCCGAATGTCGTAAACTTCATAGCATAATGTTGCAGCGTCAACATTGCATGCACGTCACGAATGTTGCATAGAAAATCACGAAGTCGTTTCAGATAGTGAACGCCTCTAATCGAGTTATTCCACTTACGACCAAAAATTCGGATTTTCTAACAATATATCCGAATAGAGGAGAGCTCGAAAATATTCTAATCCATTCCGGGAATTTTCTTACCCATTTCAAAGAACTATTCTTTATCGTCGTCGTTCAAAAAAAAAAAAAAAAAAAATTTCAGAAACGCGACGACTCGCAACAAACAATGCTTTCGACCCTTGAAAAGCCATTGACGTGAATTGGATAAATAATTTTTCGCCCAGACGGCACAGTGGATAAAAGAGGAGAGATGGGATAAAAAGAGATAGGGGGTGGGGGGGATTTTGCAGCAGTGCTAAATTCATTTGATGAATATAGTTTTTGACAAGGCGTGATCAGACCTACAGCTTACTCGAGACGCATGCAAGATTTTCCTCTTTGCGCATAAGTTGGAAACATTGTATTCTTAACTTTTCAATGTAAATTAAAACGTGATAAATTCTACGGTAAAATAGAACTTGGTTTCATCAACGAAAATTAAAATCAATACGCTATATTTCATTGGAAATAATTTTTCTGTACTGTTTAACATGCACATTATTTATTTAATTATTTTTTTATTGTTATGCTAATAAATAAATCATAAATATGCTATCATAAAATTCCTGTTTCTTGAACTCAACGCGAAACACCATTTTCAGACCTTTGTAGGCTTTCCATATACCTTACCTATCTCCCAACAAAAACAACGCGCGCCTCAGTGGCGTGGTTGGTTTGGTGTTTGCTTCTCACCTCGGTGGTCGCGGGTTCGATTCTCGGCCATTACATTGAGGAGTGAGAGATGTGTATTTCTTGGGATAGAAGTTCACTCTCGACGTGGTTCGGAAGTCACGTAAAGCCGTTGGTCCCGTTGCTGAATAACCACTGGTTCCATACAATGTAAAAACACCATACAAACAAACCAACAAGAACAACAACAACAAAAACAAAAGTAGTTTGTAGGCTCACTCCCCGAGTAAGTGAGAATTTTGTTGACAATGAGAAAGGTAGTTTAGATCTCTCTGTCACAGAAATATTAACACTTGGAACAAATCAGTATAATATGCATTGTTTTTGTGTGCATACATATGCATTTATTCTAAAATATTCCATTATGCATACAAGCCTGCATTTATGCACTGTATTTCGCATGTGTGTGAGTGTTTTTGTTTTAGAGTATGTAGATGGATGAGTGACTGGTTTGGTGTAAAAGTCAGTCTGTTACAGAATGTGTTATGTCACCAGGGCTTTTAAATACCTTAATGATTGGAGCGATGTGGGAAAAAATAGAAATAAAGAGGGAATGTAAATGGGTAGATTGGTGTGGGAAAAAATAAAATAAAGCCTTAGTGTATGGATAGAGTGGTGGGGAAAAAATAGAAATAGAGTGAATATATGGATAGAATGGTGTGTGAAAAATAGAAATAAAGCCACCTATACTCAAAGCTTTTAAAAATTCCTTCCTCCTTAGAATCATTTCATGAAAACCATCATATTAAACTTTCAGTGTAATAGGGCTACTTAGTATATACGAGTATTAGCTTTGACTTGCAAACCGTGTCATCTACAGCGGTACGAATGAGGATACAAGATACAAGTGAAAAGATGTAAAAACACCAGCTGATGCTTGAAAGCAAATGGTAGAAGATGGAAGGTTTAGTTGCTTTATGGATGTTTATCATTCCTGAGTCATTACTTTGCAGTCGTTCGCCCGTCTACCAAAACTGGGAACTTATTTAGAACTTTTGCGAAAACACGGATTACTACGCGCGTAGGGGAGATGAGCCGTTGCTTTTTAGGAGGTTATTGTTTTTTCTTTTTTAATGTTAGTCTGTGCCATGGCTTGTTGTTTGCCTTTTCAAACATAGCTAATGGCTGAGGGAGCTTTTTTTCGCATATTTGTGAGCGCTTGCTTGCTTGTGTATATCCTTGTTAATGGGGAAAAAGTACCTCTTTTCAGGCAGTAATGGTTTGGAGACACATTGGATCTTGTCTATACAAGGGAGAAATTCTAAGCCTGTGGGCTGTTAGTTCAGATGGAATCTATTAGATTTTGCCCAAGCACGATGGTGCAGTGATAATCTTACTTCAAGAAGCATCTAAAACAAATAGCACCTTTAAAGATGTGGTCAATCTTTAAAGGGTTCTATGACCCTTGGGAGGGATTCGAGTAAATAGTCTTTACAATTACAAATGTGACCTGTGAAACGACCAAGTACTTTACATATATAAATATATATATAATATATATATATATATATATATATATATAGTCTATATATATAGTATATATATATATATATATATATATATATATATATTATATAGATCTAACTTATTGTGCCCTAATTGATACAGTGGCTGGTTCTGCTCACAGAATAAAGTAACAGAATTTTGATGTGTATACTAACTTACCGATAATAGGTATTCGGTTTATCTCTCGGGTAGACAGTTGCTATTGATACCCACTTAAGAATGTTCATACACCCATCGTAAAATAGCCTGTTTACAACAGCATCTTGTGGCGTTTTATTTGCCTCTTAGAGAGGGAGAGTGAGAGACAGAGATCGAATCCAATTGTTAAGCCATGTAATTAAATTGGTCATAAACGTCATCAACATTTAATCCCGGAATTTTTCTTCGTTAGATTCCATTAATTCATTTCGAATAATTTTTTAAGTTATTGATACTGTTATTAATTTTACGGAGTTCTTTTACCTTAAAGATTAATATAACATTAATATTTGTATGAAATCGAAGAGGTGTTATGAGTAATAACTGAATGACAGATTCCATTAAAATCTGCCCCAATTTAATTACTATGATTAGACATGATTTATCCCTCATGGCCTTGGTATGGGAATGGAATGCCATGGAATGCCAGGCAGTGCATCACTTAAGCCTCTCAGTCACTTAGTGCCAGCAAATGACTGCCTCCTTGCTTTGTTTGTGCTACAGCTTAATATGCCCCTCTGGAAGGGTGCCCGGGAGAAAATCCTGAAATGATTTGACGATTTCTGACGATTCGCCTGTGAACGAGAGGCTGGGGAAGAGGGTTTGACCATCCAGTGACAAATCTGATTCATTATAGGATACTTGGATGTCGAGGGATATTTTCATCTCTTAGAGGAATCTGATTCATAAGAGAATACTTGGATGTCGAAGGATATTTGCTTCTATTAGAGAAGTATTTTCATCTTTTAGAGAAATACTGATGATATTTAAACGTTCAAGGATATTTCCGACTTTATCAAATATTTGATTGTTGAAGGATTCTATTCTGTCAGAGAACTACTTCATGAGTATTCAAATCAGATAAGAGAATACTTGAATGTCGACGGATATTTTCGATTTTATCAGTGAAATGCTTAATTGATATTGAAATCTAAGAAGAAAATAGTTGAGTGTTGAAGGATATTTTCGATTCTTTCAGAGAAATACGTAATTGATATTCGAATCTGATAACAGATTAATTGATAATTGAATATTTTCGATTTTATCAGATGTATACTTAATTAATATACGAATCTAATACTTGAATGTTATAGGATGTTTTCTTTAATTAGTGGAATAATTAAGCTCTTTATTACGTTTAAGTGGAAACTGTTTTATATTACCTATGGAGTTATCATGATACTTATGTTACCTTAAATAGATCATTGTTTTAGATCATTGTTTTAAAGTTTAAATGTTTCAGTTCCGTCTGGATAAAATCTTTACTTTTCCCTTAAGAAATTATTCTATTATCGGCATTTAAATTATGTTTTCTCCAGTAAAAGCCGTATTCCAGAGCATTTTTTATGATCATGGTATAGTCCGTGAACATTCATATATATTCTCCTAAACTTTTATGAAAGTTATTTTGTATGCAAGGCTTTATTTTCGTGTCCAGTGTTTTTATTTTATTTTATTGCGCACCTTTGTCTTTTGAGATGTTTGATGTAAAAAAATCGAATGAGAGACTGAGCGTCCTAACCTAGATGTCTTTGTGGTATAATAAGTAAGCTTTATTTTTTTAACGCATTGAGGTATAATTCATAGCTAAGGATAATTAGGAAGTTTGTGTTCGAAGACTTAGTATGTTCGTTTTCTCAAAGATCATTATTTTAAGAAATCTCTAGCAAGTTTCAGAGAAAATAAATAGTAACCCCAGTATTGTCATTTACGATTATAAATACGACATCAGCACTGGCAAGCAGTGGAAATGTTAGGCAATTTACAGCACATTACTGGCAGTATAGTTTTTATAGTTAATTAGAAGTGATTTGTTAAAAATTGATAATAGATGAAATTTAAATTTTAAAAAATCTTGAGTGAACGTAGCCAAACTTATTGCGGTTTAAAAAAAGCATACAAACTTATAAACTTCAATAACATCATTTTTGGACAGATATATTCCTAGGAAAATGAAAAGCGAATATTTTACAATTAGAATATAACTTTTGAACAAATATATCTAACAAAATGAAAAACAAATATTTTACAATTAAAATATAATGGAACATTTTAGGTAAGCGAACAGCAGACATAAAAGCCGTGCCATCATTAAACAAAGGAGTACTTTTGCCCAAGTACGACGAACACCTTCTAATTGAACCGTGTCATACGTACCTAATACGGCCTTCAGGTAAATTGGGAAAATTCTGCGCCTGATATACACTGCATTCCTGGCTGGATTATGATCTTCACTTTATGGCCCGATCGGAAATAAGCCTTCGCTGCGGCCGAATATCTCCTCCGCATCCTGGAAATTATCTTCCAGGACATCCTCCAGCTGGGGTCACATGGGTAGTTCTGGATGATATTGACTCTGGTCATAACATGTTTTCTTACTCGGGGAGTAAGCCTACAACTACTTTGTGGTTGTTGTTGTTGTTGTTTTTGAAGGGTATTAGGAAAGGTCTATCAGTGCAAAGTAGTCTTCCTCGTCACACGGTACCTTTTTATTCTGGGTTTAGTTTCAGATCCAGGTGTCATTTTCACATCCAGTGATTTTGACACTTAAGTAGTTCATCCAAGTGTTTCTTTTACATTCAATGATTTTGACACTAAGTATAGTTCAGAGCAGAGACAATATATAGATTATAAGAGAAAATTACCTGACAGATTTAGTTCTGAAAATATCTCCATATTACATTTTCAATATTTTTCCACGGTAATAGGAATAATCGGCTTCCTGCAGTTGTATCAAACATACATGAGCTAGCTGACATTCCTCTTGTGATTTACGTTTGAGATACTGAAGAACCTCTCCCCAAAGGAGATCTGACCACTCTCATTTAGCCAAGGAGTTTTCAAGATAAATATGTATCGTATACTGCTTAAGAGACCTCTCCATACTTAGAATAAAGCAGCATCATTGGCGTTAAGATCCCAGTTAAGTTCATTTAATGTCCAAACTTTCTGTAGCTTCCGTTGGCATTAAACCAACACTCACCCTCAACCCCACCCCACCCTATTACCCCCCCCCCCCCTCCCCCCCAACCCTTGCGTTAGCTTTCCAGAATGCAAGTGGCATCGAGGGTGCCATTAAAGTTTCCCATAATCATCGCTTATTGTATTATTCTACAAAAGAACGAACTTCGTATCTGTTTCCAGCCAACGATTGAGCGCAGAGGAGAGGGTCAGCATCTACATGTTATTTGGCAGTTGAAGGTCCCATCTGACCGACGCAGAGTTACGACTATCGTTATTTTATTCAAATGCTGTACTACTTGCTGCGATGGTGTGCCAGTTGGTACATCCGTTTATTTTTTTATTAGTTTTATTTTTTATTTTTTGGGCATAGCAATGATGTCAATATATATATATATATATATATATATATATATATATATCTATATAATATATATATAAATAAATATATATATATATATATATATATATATGATATATATATATATACATATAATATACATACATACATAATACATAAACGATTGAATAACCAGTGCCCTCTCAACTTCGCCATTTCATCACACTTTTTTTGGATACGCTTGTCACTACAAAACCTGAAATCCAAAAGAAGAAGCAGATGAAGAAATTCTGACGCTATGGTCAGGTGGTTATCGTGAACTTGTTCGGATGTGCCGTATTTCGTGCTCGAATCCTGCGATTGGCGTCAATGTTTATTTAATTTGGATTTAATGTTGTGAATGGGATCGAGAAGTTAGGAGGCGTTGTGTGTAGTAAAATTAGTAAAATTCTACGTATATATATATATATATATATTATATATATATATATATATATATAATATATATATATATATATATATATATAATTACTAACGGGGAACCTCATGAAACTGGATGGTATCTGGCGGAGATATTTATTTAAACAAATGTTTATATACAAGCTCTCCTTGGGCTAATAACAGTCCTCATTGCCAAGAAAGCTTGTAATATTTTTTTAATGAATAAATCCTCTTGATACCATCCAGTTTCAATGAGGTCCGTTAGTAATTGCATTACTGCACAGAACAATTGTGTAAGTGATAAAGTTGATATATATATATATATATATATATATATATATATATATATATATATATGTATATATATATAATGGAAATCTATGTATGTATGTGTTTTTGTGTGAACTTCCTTTTTGGAATGCACTTGACTAGTATGTGACCCTAAATTAACTTTTGAGATTCTTAGAGTAAAGAGCCAGAACAGAGAGATTCCAAAACAGGACCAATATAGACTCGCAGATTCTACGCAACGCTCTTTTGGAACACTGAACCTTTCTTCATGTTTTGTGACCTGGGTAGTGTTTGCGCCAC
Source organism: Macrobrachium nipponense (assembly GCF_015104395.2). Classification (NCBI taxonomy): domain Eukaryota; kingdom Metazoa; phylum Arthropoda; class Malacostraca; order Decapoda; family Palaemonidae; genus Macrobrachium; species Macrobrachium nipponense. Next base: position 17,910,500 of record NC_061104.1, read on the forward strand.
TTCCCTCAGGCAACTGCAGAAAGGGCGGTCTAAATCTATATAAATTTCTCAAGCATGCAACGCTTTTAACTTTCTAACGTCATTTCCAGTGAGCTGATTTCTCCTGATATCGAGGTCAACCCTTTTTTTCCGGATTCTGATGTAACTTTTGTCGAGATTATGTTAAGGCAACAGACTAAGATGTTCCTGTGCAAGAAACGCTTGCTTAACCTCCTTTTGTTATAAATATTTATTTTATTTATTTATTTTATTTTTTTTGTTACGCCAATTTTATAAATAAAATGATGAGGTTCTGATCATGTCCAGTCTCTCATCTGCGATATACTTTGAATAAAAAAAAATATTTAAACATATTTACTATGGGCCTCTTCAGTTTACCTTCACAGAACACTTTCAATAGCAGACCAGTAGGTCTAAAAGTCTTAGAATAGTTTTGACATTAGTGAAAGCATGCATCAGTTTCTCCCTCTCCCTTATTTATTTATTTATTTATTTATTTTATTATGTATTTGTTTGATATGATTTATTCAGGAAAAGGAATAAATTCATTCTTGTTTCAGGACATCGTTCGAAATTCTCCCTCGCTAATTTCATCAACCATAGGTGCTCTGTCACTGACCACCAGAAATATGGAAGAAAATATTTGATCTATGAGAAATGGCCAGGCATGACCAATCTTTCGGAAAAATAAATTACTTCCATTGGGGCAGCAGGCGGCGATATAAACATTGCTTCCTTTCAATTTTGTTTATGCGAATTAATTGGTGTATTTTGTTTGTGTCTATTAGGTGATGACCAATTACCAGTGTTTTTCAGCCCACGACCTTGGGATAGCATCTGGCCCAAAGCTGTGGTTGAGGATACACTCAAGGGCACTTTACCTAGATTAGTTATGTATTTATTTTTTATTATGTGTGTTCCATTTATGGTTATACGGTATTGATAATTATTTCTGCTTATGAAAATTAATGGTCCTTTGGTGCGTTCCATAAAATGTGTGATAAGTATGATGAGGCTCATGGTAAGAATGAAATTCAATTATGGAAATACTCTGCTAGAATTAGTTTATGATTTTAGTGAGTATTAGCATATGTATGGAATGTATGAATGTATTGTGTGAGCGATTTACTCGGTACTACGAAGCTCTTAAATTTGAAACATATATTATAGGAGTATTACGAAGCTCTTAATATTAAATCGTGATTTTTAGGAGTATTACGAAGCTCGTAACTTTAAATCATGATTTTTTTATGAGTATTACGAAGCTTTTAACAATATATAATTATTTTTTAGGAGTATTACGAAGCTCCTAATTTTAAATGGTGATTTTTAGGAGTATTACGAAGCTCTTAATTTTAAATGTTGATTTTTAGGAGTATTACGAAGCTCTTAATTTTAAATTGATTTTTAGGAGTATCAAGAAGCTCTTAATTGTAGATTATGATTTTTTAGGATATTATCAAATATTTTGTCATTCTCTCAAGATTTACCTCAAATAATAATCCCCACCCAAACTCCACCCCACCCTACCACCACCACCATTCCTCGGCCACAGAAGCAGAGAGCAAAGAAAACAACAAAAAAGCAAAAAAAGTACCCCGTTCTGGCATAAAACCAACACACTGCAAGAAAACTAGCCTGATGGAATAATTGCCGTTTTCATATCCTCGACACGAGGCCTCGAATGTAAACTTGCTGGGCTTAAAAGAGGCGGGTGGGTACGTGGAAGGAGGTTGGGTGTCGGTGGGGGTAGGGCGGGTTTTGAGAAGGGGTTGACGGAGGGTAGGGGGGAGAGGGCAGTGTTCTCCACTCCTCAAAAGTCTATATTAATTGCCATATGCAAACAAAGGCATCCGGAAAGACAAACAGACTTCCTTTGTTGACCTTCGCCACAACCAATTCTCCTCCATGGGCCACACTCTCCCTCATAATGAATACCAAGTGAATACCAAGGCCAGTGACGAGAGAGAGAGAGAGAGAGAGAGAGAGCCCTAAGCACCATCAAGCTCGTGAAGAAAGAAAGAGAGAGAGAGAGAGAGTCCTAAGCAACATCAAGCTGGTAAGGATAGAGAGAGAGAGAGAGGGAGAGAGAATCCCAAGCAACATCAAGCTTGTAAGGACAGAAAGTAAGAGAGAGAGAGAGAGAAAGAGAGGAGAGAGAATCTTAAAGTAAACATCAAGCTGGTCAAGGACAGAGAGAGAGAGAGAGAAAGAAAGAGAGAGAGAGAGATTGGTCTAAGAATTTCTGCCTTTTTTTTTACATTAATTTAAACTAAATTTTTTGAAAATAGCAAAATTTAGGAACATTGTTTAAAAGAAGATATAGGAATTCGCCGCTCGGGAACTTTTTATTAAAGAACAGTAACTTTTGAAGTTAGCTATTTAAGTGGTTGATTCCAAAACGCTTGTAAAGTCTTTTATAGATGTTGATGAAAAAAAAAATGCTCTGGTTTTTTATACCGGATTATTAATTATAGAATCCATCCACCGAAGGAATTACATTTATCAGCTGTCATTGTTTTGGGGGTAACTAAGTGACGGAAGATTGCTTGCGCCCCTCTCTCTCTCTCTCTCTCTCTCTGGCTCTCTCTCTCTCTCTCTCTCAGACACACCTATATATATTATATATATATATATATATATAATATATATATTATATATATATATATATATATATATATACATATGTAATCTATGTATAAAGGGAAATAAAAAGTCTGAGAGTCCACAAACCATTTGCATACGAGCAGACTGACAAAAAGAGGAAAGAGGGTGATTAACAGGACGGTCGTTGCTTAAAAGGAACCGAAAGCAATTCCTTAATTGTCTCCCCTCGGGCGTCATAATGTGGTTCAAGTACGCAAACATCATTAAATATTCATTAACAAACCAAATGAAAACAAACATCGATGCTGGGAGTTCATTAGCATGTCGAAAAGTTGCTCTGGCGTTTTCAACTGGGAGATCAAGAAGAAGAAGAAGAGGAGGAGGAGATGGTGAGGGAATATAGTTCGTCAAAGAATAGATGGGAATGTTGAATAAGAAATTTTCATTGCTTACTCTTTAATTTTGTTTACTTCCTTCCCTACTTTTCTTCTTGTGTGCTCTCGTTCTTGTCTCTTCTCTCTATCTCTCTCTCGCTCTCTCTCTCTCTCTCTCTCCTCTCTAGGTAAAAATAGTCTCTTCATATCCTTGCTGCTTCCTTCTTGTTTGCTATCACGTATGTATAATACTCTCTCTCTCTCTCTCTCTCTCTCTCTCTCTCTCTCTCTCTCTCTCTCATATGTTTTCCTGTACTTCTTTACTTTTGTTTTTGTATTTCATATAATTATCTTCTGTAAAGTTATTTTAGAAGACTTTTTTTCATTTTGATGTGATAAATAGTTAGCAGTTTTGGATTGGTTTCCCTAAAGCTATTGTTCGTGTTTCAGTTTTTTCCTCTTAATTTCATGAAAAAACATGATAATGCTTCCAGGTCTTTGAACGTTCAAAATTCATGCAAATTTTTATGCTTTGCACAAGCAAATATTGGTAAATGAAGCACATTCATTTCACGTTTGACGTTATTTCGCGCAGAGGAATTTGATGGCTGGGTTATGAAGCGTAATCGTCATATATATAATTTAAGTAGCGTTTTTATGCCTCCTGAAATGGTCGTTTAAACATTAAACCGTAACATTAAAGGGACTTAATTAGGTTTTAAATGAAACAGAAGTAAAAGAGTCTTTTCAAATTCCCGGCATTTTGTGAATCTTTAATGTTTGATTATTAACTGAAGGTTAAAAGAAGAGTTGTCAGGCCTACACGGAAAGCATCCCAAGAAAGACAGGTATTGTATTATTTTTCAACATTTTGTTCCATCAAACATTCATGCACTTGGTCCGTTGATGCTAAAGTATTGCTCTCTTGTAGCGGAAGAAGGCTGCAACATTGGCTCTAAATAATCAAACAGGTTAAGGGTGGTAACAATATTCATTTTATCAGACAGTAAGTGGTAGTGAGGCCGCAATTCAAAAGATCAATTGGCCGTTTCAGTAACTGGGGTATTATTCTGGAGCAACAGCATCCTGCCCTCTGAGCTTCCTCCGTTTTTAGTTTCACCCTCTTCCAAGTAATCCAAGTTAAGTATACCTTAGCTTAACCAGACCACTGAGCTGATTGATAACTCTCCTAGGGCCGGCCCAAAGGATCGGATTTTTATTTACGTGGATAGGAACCAATTGGTTGCTTGGCAACGGGACCTACAGCTTATTGTGGGATTCGAACCACGTTATATAGAGGAATGAATTTCTAATCACCAGATATAAATTCCCCTGATTGCGCGTTGGATTCTGCTTCTATTTACACTTGCTTCTGCTCCTGCTTCACCATCTGCTTCTATTTCTGCTTAAGCTTCTGTTTCACCTTGTGCTTCTGTTTCAGCTTCTACTTCTATTTCACAATCTTACTCTGCTTCACCTTCTGCTTTATTTCACCTTCTACTTCTGCTTCACCTTTTGCTTCTATTTCACCTTCTACTTCTGCTTCACCTTTTGCTTCTATTTCACTTTCTACTTCTGCTTCACCTTCTGCTTCTATTTCACCTTCTACTTCTGCTTCACCTTCTACTTCTATTTCACCTTCTACTTCTGCTTCACTTTCTGCTTCTATTTCACCTTCTACTTCTGCTTCACCTACTGCTTCTATTTCACCTTCTTCTGCTTCACCTCTGATTCTATTTCACCTTTATTCGCTTCACCTTCTGCTTCTATCACCTTCTACTTCTGCTTCACCTTCTCGCATATCTGATTTCACCTTCTACTTGCTGACTTCAACCTTGCGCTCTCCATTTCAACCTTCTACTTCTGCTTCACCTTCTGCTTCTATTTCACCTTCTACTTCTGCTTCACCTTCTGCTTCTATTTCACCTTCTACTTCTGCTTCACCTTCTGCTTCTATTTCACCTTCTGATTCGCTGTCACCATTATGCTCGTATTTCACTGATTTTCTACAATTCTGCTTCACCTTCTGATCTTCTATTTCACCTTATACTTCTGCTTCAACTTTTTGCTTTCTATTTCACCTTCTATTCTCGCTTCACTTTCCTGTTCTATTTAAACCTTGTCTACTTTCTGCCTTCACCTTCTGCTTTTCTTTACCTTTACTTCCTTGCTTCTCGCTTCACCCTTGTTGCTTCTAGTTTCACCTTCTACCTTCGTGCTTCACCTTCTGCTTTCCTATTTTTCACCTTCGGCTTCTGTTTCACCTTTCTACTTTCTGCTTCACCCTTGACTGCTTCTAGTTTCACCTTCTTTCTGCTTGCAACTTCTGCTTCTATTCCACCTTTACTTCTGCTTTAACCTTCGCTTTTATTTCACTTCTACTTCGCTTATCTTTCTGCTTCTATTTGACTTTATACCTTCTGCTTTGCAACCTTCTTGCTTCTATTTCACCTTCTTCCTTCTGCTTCAACTTTCTTGCTTTCTATTTCCACCTTCTACTTATGCCTTCACCCTTCTGCTTTTATTGCACCTTTACTTTCTGATTCACCTTTTTCTGCTTCTATTCACTTCTACTTCTGCTTTTCCGCCTTCTGCTTTCTATTTGACCTTTCTCCTTCTGCTTAAACTTCTTCATTCCCCTTTCTACTTCATGCTTCTGCTTTCACCTTCTTCCTAATTTCACCTTCGCTTCTGCTTACTTTTGTTTCTATTTATCACCTTCTACCTTCTGCTTCACCTTCTGCTTCTTATTTCAACCGTTCTAGCTTCTTGCGTTCACCTTTCTGGGCTTCTATTTCAACCTTCCTACTTCTGCTTCGCCTTCTGGCTTCTATGTTCACCTTCTAATTCCTTGTCTTTACCTTTTGGTTTCTTAATTTCAAACCTTATACTTCTGCTTCTATTTCACTTTCTTACTTCTGCTTCACCTTTGGTCTCTATTCACTTCACCTTCTGCTTCACCTCTTGATTCTATTTTCCATTTCTACTTCTGCTTTCACCTTCTTTGCTTTCTATTTCACCCATTCTACCTTTCTGCTTTAACCTTGTGCTTCTATTTCACCTTTCCTACTTTCTGCCTTGTCTGCTTAAACCTTTCTGCTTTCTATTTCACCCTTCTACTTCTGGCTTCACCATTCCTGCTTTAATTTCACCTTCTACTTCTGCTTAACTTTGTTCCATTTCCACTTTCTACTTCTCCGCTTTCACCTTTTCTGCGTTTCATTAATTTCCCCTCTCACCTTCTGCTTTTACCTTTGGCTTTCTATTTCAACTTTCTACTTTGCATCACCTTCGCTTCAATTTCACTTCCTAACTTTGCTTCACTTTCAGCTTTCTATTTCACCTTTCTACTTCTTTGCCTTCTGCTTCCACCTTGTCTGCTTCTGTTTAACTTTCGAATTCTTTCTTAACCTTCTGCTTCTATTTTCACCTTCTACTTATGCTTTACTTTCTGTGCTATTTCACCTTCTACTTCTGCTTGCTACCTTCTTGGTCCTTATTCACTTTCACCTTTCTGCTTCTGCTTCACCTTTGCTGTTCATATTTTCACCTTCTACTTCTGCTTCACCTTCTGCTTCTATTTCACCTTCTACTTCTGCTTCACCTTCTGCTTCTAATTTGACCTTCTACCTTTATGCTTCACTTCTTCTGCTTTCTCTTTCACCTTCTACTTTGTGTTTCTTGCTTCAACCTTCTGCTTCCTATTTCAACCGTTCTGACCTTCTGCTTCACCTTCTGCTTTCTTATTTCCCCCTTTTTTCCTTATACTTCTGCTTCACATTCGCTTCATTTCCACCTCTGCCTTCTATTTCAACCTCGTTAATTATGCTTCACCTTTCTGATTCTTATCACCTTCTACTTCTGCTTCTGCTTCACCCTTCTGCTTCTATTTCACCATTCTACTTTTTAATGCTTACCCTTTTCTGCCTTCCTATTTCACCTTAATACTTCTGCTTCCACCTTCTGCTTCTATTTCCACCTTCTACTTGCTTCTGCTTCACCTTCCGTTTGCTTCTATTTCCACCCTTACTTCTGCTTCACCCTTCTTGCTTCTATTTACCAATTCCTTACTCTGCTTTGCTTCACCTTTCCTGCTTCTGAATTTCAACCTTTACTTCTGCTTTACCTTCTGGCTTCTATTTCCAACCTTCTACTTCATGCTTCACCTTCTGCTTCTTATTTCACCTTCTGCTTCTGATTCAACTTCTGATTCGCTTCACCTTTATGCTTCTATTTCACCTTCTACTTCGCTTCACCTTCTGCTTCTTTCACCTTCAATTCTGCTTTTGATTTCCACCTTCTGCTTCTATTTCACCTTCTTCTGCTTCTATTTCACCTTCTACTTCTGCTTTTGCTTCACCTTCTGCTTCTATTTCACCTTCTACTTCTGCTTTACCTTCTGCTTCTATTTCACCTTCTTCTTCTGCTTCACCTTCTGCTTCTATTTCACCTTCTACTTCTGCTTCACCTTCTGCTTCTATTTCACCTTCTACTTCTGCTTCACCTTCTGCTTCTATTTCACCTTCTGCTTCTATTTCAACCTTCTACTTCTGCTTCACCTTCTGCTTCTATTTCACCTTCTACTTCTTGCTTCACCTTCTTCTTCTATTTCCACCTTCTACTTCTCTTCTGCCTTTCAACCTTTCTGCTTCTATTTCCACCTTTCTAATATCTGCGTCACATTTCTTCTTCTAATTTCCACTTCTACTTCTGCTTTACCTTCTGCTTCTATTTCACCTTCTACTTCTGCTTCACCTTCTGCTTCTATTTCACCTTCTACTTCTGCTTCACCTTCTGCTTCTATTTCCCCTTCTTCTACTCTTTTCTGCTGCTTCCCTTCTGCTTCTATTCACCTTCTTCTCGCTTCACCTTTCCTGCTTCTTATTCCACCTTCTACCTCTGCTTCTGCTTCACCTTCTGCTTTTATTTTACCTACTTCTGCTTCATCTTCTACTTCTATTTCACTTTCTACTTCTGCTTCACCTTCTGCTTCTATTTCACCTTCTACTTCTGCTTCACCTTCTGCTTCTATTTCACCTTCTACTTCTGCTTCACCTTCTGCTTCTATTTCACCTTCTACTTCTGCTTCTGCTTCACCTTCTGCTTCTATTTCACCTTCTACTTCTGCTTCACCTTCTGCTTCTATTTCACCTTCTACTTCTGCTTCACCTTCTGCTTCTATTTCACCTTCTACTTCTGCTTGTTCGACCTTTCTGCTTCTAATTTCCACCTTCTACTTCCTGCTTCTGCTTCACCTTCTGCTTCTATTTCACCTTCTACTTCTGCTTCACCCTTCTGCTTCTATTTCACTTTCTACTTCTGCTTCACCTTCTGCTTCTATTTCACCTTCTACTTCTGCTTCACCTTCTGCTTCTATTTCACTTTCCACTTCTGCTTTACCTTATGCTTTTATTTCACCTTCAGCTTCTATTTCACCTTTTACTTCTGCTTCACCTTCTGCTTCTATTTCACCCTCTACTTCTGCTTCTGCTTCACCTTCTGCTTCTATTTCACCTTCTACTTCTGCTTCACCTTTTGTTTCTATTTCACCTTCTACTTCTGCTTCACCTTCTGCTTCTATTTCACCTTCTACTTCTGCTTCACCTTCTGCTTCTATTTCACCTTCTACTTCTGCTTCACCTTCTGCTTCTATTTCACCTTCTACTTCTGCTTCTGCTTCACCTTCTGCTTCTATTTCAACCTCTACTTCTGCTTCACCTTCTGCTTCTATTTCACATTCACGTCTGCTTCAACCTTCTGCTTCTATTTTCTACTTTCTATTTCTGCTATCACCTTTCTGCTTCTATTTCACCTTCTACTTCTTTACTGCTTTACCTTTCTGCTTCTATTCACACCTTCTACTTCTGCTTCACCTTCGCTTCTATTTCACCTTCGTACCTTCTGCTTTATTTCACCTCTGCTTCTATTTTCACCTTCTACTTTCTTGCGTCCTTGCTTCCCTTCGCTTCTTCAACCTCGACGTTTCTGCTTCACCTTTCTGCTTTTCTATTTTCACCTTCTACTTCTGCCTTCACTTCGGCTTCTTTATTTCACCTTCTGGCTTCTATTTTCACCTTCTACGTCTGCTTCACTTCTGCTTCTTATTTCAACCCTTCTAACTTCTTTGCTTCACCTTCCCTGCTTTTATTTTCAACCTTCTACTTTTCTGCTTCCGGCTTCACCTTCTGCTTCTATTTCACCTTCTACTTCTGCATTCACATTCTTGCTTCTATTTCAACCTTCTACCTTCCTGCTTACCTTCTGCTTTCATTTCACCTTCTACCTTTTCTGCTGCTTTTCACCTTCTGCTTTCTATTTCACCCTTTCCACTACTTCTTTTGCTTATCACCTTTTCTGCTTCTATTTCACCTTTCTACTTCTGCTTCACCTTCTGCTTCTATTGCACCTTCTTCTTGCTTCACCTTTCTGCTTCTGTTTTTCACCTTCTACCTTTTTCATCTACTTCTGCTTCACCTTTCTGCTTTTTTTATTTTGCCTACTTCTGCTTTCGCTCACCTTCTACTTCTATTTTCACCTTCTACTTTCTGCTTCACCTTCTGCTTCTATTTCACTTTCTACTTCTTGCTTCACTTCTGCTTTAATTCACTTCTACTTCTGCTTCACACTATTCAGCTTCTATTTTTCACCTTCTACTTTCTGCTTCTGCTTCCCACCCTTCTGCTTTTCTATTTTCAACCTTCTACTACTTCTGCTTCTTCTTGCTTCACCTTCTGCTTCTATTTCACCTACTTCTGCTTCACCTTCTGCTTCTATTTCACCTTTCTTACTTTCTTGCTTCACCTTCTGCTTTCTATTTTCACCTTTCTATTTTCTGCTTCTGCTTCACTTCTGCTTCTATTTCAACCTTCTACTTCTGCTTCAACCTTCTTGCTTCTTATTTCATTCTACTTCTGCTTCACCTTCTGCTTCTATTTCAAACCCTTCTACTTCTGGCTCACCTTCTGCTTCTATTTCACTTTCTTACTTCTGCTTTACTCACCCCTTTTCTGCTTCATTTTTTCACCTTTTTTCTACTTCTGCTTCACCTCTGCTTCTATTTCAACCTTTTACTTCTCTTTCACTTCTGCTTCTATTTTCAACCTTCTACGTCCTTGCTTCTGCTTCTTTGCCACCTTCTGCCTTTCACCTTTCTGCTTTCCCCCCTATTTCCAACCTTTTACTTCTGCTTTTCACCTTCTTCTCGCTTCTATTTCCACCCCTTTCTTTATTTTCTTGCTTTTGCTTCCACCCTTCTGCTTCTAATTTTCACCCCTTTCTACTTCGCTTTTTTCACCTTCTGCTTGTATTTTCACCCTTCTAACTTCGCTTTACCTTTCTGGCTTTCTATTTTCAACTTTCTTCTTCGGGCTTCTGCTTCACCTTGCTTGCCTTCTTAATTTTTCAAACCTTCTACTTCTTGCTTCCCACCTTTCTGGCTTGTTTCATTTCTTCGCCTTCAACCTTTCTTGCTTTTCTGCTTCAACCTTCTGCTTGCTTAATTTTCTCGCCTATTCTGCTTTCAACCCTTCTTTGCCTTCTATTTCCCCAAACCTTCTACTTTCTGCCCTTTCCACCCTTTTCTGTTTCTAATTTCACCTTTTTTCTTATTTCGTTGCTTTTCAACACCCCTTCTGCTTCTTAATTTTTTCACCTTCTACTTTCTTGCTTTTTTTTGAACCTTCTGCCTTTCTATTTTCCAACCTTCTACTTCTGGCCTTCACCTTTTTTTGTTTCTTTTTTTTCCCCTTTTTTTTTTGCTTTCTTAATTTTCCACCCTTTTCTACTTCTGCTTTTCACCTTTGCTTTTCTATTTTCCAACCCTTCTTTTATTTCTTTCTGTCTGCTTCACCTTCTGCTTTCTGGTTTTTCAACCTTCTACCTTCTTTCTTTCCACCTTCTTCTTGACCTTCTTATTTTCACCCTTCTACTTCGGCTTACCCTTTCTTGGCTTCCTTATTTTCCACCCTTTCCCAACTTCTGCTTTACCTTTCCTGCTTTTCATTTTCACCTTCTTACCGTTCTGCTTTTCTTTGGCTTTTCACCTTCTGCCTTCTATTTTCCCACCCTTCTAACTTCTTGCTTTCCAACCTTCTGGCTTTCTTATTTCCCAACCTTCTTACTTTCTGCTTTCACTTTCCTTGCCTTTTATTTTCACCTTCTACTTTTCTGCTTACCTTTCTGCCTTTCCTATTTTCCACCTTTTTCTACTTCGGCTTTCTGGGCTTCCCACCTTTCTGCTTTCTATTTTCAAAAAACCTTCTTAAACTTCTGCTTCCACCCTTTCTTGCTTTTCTATTTTCACTTTCTTAACTTTTCTTTGTTTGCTTTAACCTTTCGGCTTCTTATTTTCAACCCTTTCTTACCTTGTTGTTTCAAAAACCTTCCTGCTTCTGTTTTCCACCTTTCTGCTTTCTGTTTTCCACCCTTTCTGCTTCTGGTTCTTTTCTGCTTCACCTTTCTGTATCTAATTTCACCAATTCTAACTTAACTTGCTTTAAACCTTTCTGCTTCTATTTTCCCACCTTTCTACTTCTGCTTTCACCTTTCTTGGGATTTTTTTTCCTTTTTCTATTTTTTTTTCCACCCTTTTTCTTAACTTTCTGCTTTCTGCTTTTTTCCACCTTCTGCCTTTCTTAATTTTTCACCTTTTCTACTTCTTAAACTTTTCCACCTTCTGCCTTGTTCTATTTTCCACACCTTTTCTTAACCTTTCTGCTTTTCAAACCCTTCTGCTTTCTAATTTTTTTCCCCACCTTCTACTTTCTGGCTTTCTGCCCTTCACCTTTCTGCCCCTTCTTTTTTTCAAACCTTCTACTTTTCCTGCTTTCACCTTCTGCCTTTCTATTTCCACCTTTCTACTTTCTGCTTCCACCTTTTCTGCTTCTAAAACAAAAAATTTTTTTTTTTTTTTTCACCTTCTGCCTTTTCTATTTCAACCTTCTACTTTTTCTGGGCCTTCCCACCTTTCTGCTTTCTTATTTCCCACCTTCTACTTCTGCTTCCACCCTTTCTGCTTTTTATCTTTCACCTTCTACTTCTGCTTCTGGCTTCACCTTCTGCTTCTATTTCAAACCCTTTCTTACTTCTGCTTCCACAATTCTGCTTTCTTTAAATTTCACCTTTCTACTTCTGCTTTACCTTCTTGATTTCTATTTTTCACCCTTTTTCTAACTTCTGCTTCTACTTCTGCTTTCTAGTTCACACTACTTTTCTCTTGCTTCACCTTCTGCTTCTATTTCACCTTCTATTACTTCTGCTTCTTCCTCCGCTTTCTTATTTCACTTCACTTCTGCTTTTACAAATTTATTTCACCTTCTCTTTGCTTCCACCTTTTCTTGCTTCTTGTTTTCCACCTTCTACCTTTCTGATTTCTGCTTCCACCCTTCTGGCCTTTATTTTGGCCTACTTTCTTGCTTTCCTTGCTTTCACCTTTCCTACTTTCCTATTCCCCACCTTTCTACTTTTCCTTGCTTCACCTTTCTGCTTTCTATTTTTTCCCCTTCTTTATTCTGCTTTCACCTTCTGCTTCTAAATTTCACCTTCACTTCTGCTTTTCACCATTTCAGCTTGCTTAATTTCTCCTTTCTTAACTTCTGCTTCTGCTTCAAACCTTCTGCTTCCTATTTTCAACTTCTTACTTCTGCTTCCCAACCTTCTGCTTGGTCCTTATTTTCACTTTCTACCTTCCCCCCCTGCTTTCACCTTTTCTTTGGCTTCTATTTTCAACCTTTTTACTTCTGCCCTTCCACCCCCCCCCCCCATTCGCTTTCTAATTTCAACCTTTCTAAATTTTTCTGCTTTCTGCCTTCCCACCTTCTGGCCTTCCTTATTTCCAAACCTTTTCTTACCTTCTTGCTTCAACCTTCCTGCTTCTTATTTCCACCTTTTTTCTACTTCTGGCTTCCACCTTCTGGCTTCTATTTTTTCAACATTCTTACCTTCTGCTTCACCTTCTCTTCTATTTCACCTTATCTTACTTCTGCTTCACCTTGCTTCTATTTCACCTTCTGTTTCTTCTTCACCTTTCTGCTTCTATTTCTTCTGTCTTCTTCACCTCTGCTTCTATTTCACCTTTCTACCTTCTGCTTTTACCTTCTGCTTCATTTCACTTTCTACCTTCTGCTTTAACCTTCTGTTCTATTTCACCTTCTTTCTGCCTTCACCTTTTCTTTGCCCTGCTTCTAACTTAGAAAGCAAAAGGTGAGGACCCAAATACAAATACAGGCCTCCTAAGTTGTAGATTAAACTCGCTCTTATAATGATATTAATAATTTTTTTATATTGAATTAATTACTTAAATTACTTAGGCGCCCATGCTGATCAACAAAAATAAAACAAATAGCGTAATTAATATTGCCCTTTCACTATAATTAGTCTCGTATGCGAGGGAGTTCGTATTGAATTTCCTTAAGAAATTAATGTCTGAAATCATCAGCTCAAGAAACTGTGTCGCCAACGCATTACAACGTTATAATTAAGTTCATATTTCTGAAACAAACATACGTGTATGTAAGTGTGTTTGTTTGCATGTATGTATGAATGTATGTATGTATGTATGCATGCGTTCGTATATATATATATATATATATATATATATATATATATATATATATATATTAATACATGATATATATTATATATTATAGAAATATCTATATATATTATATATATATATATGTAATATATAATTATATTTAATTTTGTAATTGTATATATCTGTATATATATTATATTCTATAATATATATAATATATATATATTATTTATATATATTATAAGATAAGAGAGAGAGAGAGAGAGAGAGAGAGAGTCCATAACAGTAGTTTGCATTATTTTCGCTTATTTAACCAGTCCATCGTGATCCGTCTCGGTATATCATGAATAAGCCATCATTCGTGTTGTACCTCGTTAGCTCGTTAGTGCGTCGTGTTCCTGCAAAGGAAATAAAAGTAATGAACAACGCACATGCCAAATACATTCACCTCCTGTGCAATGTATTTGCAATTTGCCTTTCTCTTGAGTGATGGTACTGTTCATTATGCAACGCCGTAAAGTGACTTTTTTTTTGTCTTTGCTATTATCTTAAGCAATTCGTTATCAGTTTGCGAAATGGACAAGTTTGTAATAGTTTTCCCATTTATTATTTTTTTTATTAATACATCAAGGATTACCTAATTATATTTAAAGAACAGTGTTCGATTAATTTTATGTATTGCGTCATAAAAGTTTGTATATTATAATTTATATATATATATATATATATATATATATATATATATATATATTATACATATAAACTCGTATCCCATGTTACTCTTAATTGTTGAGGGATGAGATTATAAGTGGAAGAAGTTAATCCGGATAATCGGATCACCGGTTCTCTGTCTCACAACCCGAGTGTGACATTCACATTTTTTTTTATTTTCATTTTTCATTTTTTTTAGATGTTCTACTTTGTATTTTTTTTTTCAGTCCGAGTTTCTCAATAATTACTTCCTTGTCTTAGTTTAAAAAGGTCGCAGTTTTTTTTTATAGTTGTTTGTTTTATAAAATGTATTCCATCCTTCTAGATTTGTATTTAAAATTGAATTTATTACAGATAAAACAATTATTATGAACAGTATTTGATACATATTTTAAATGAGGATTTATTGCAGATAGGATCATAGTAAATGATATTGGAGATACATTTTAAAATTGGAATTTACTGCAGGTAAGATTCTTCGTAACAAAATTGGATATATATTTTAAAATGGAATTTATTGCAGATAAGATTCTTAATAACAAAATTGGATTTATATTTTAGAATTTGAATTTATTGCAGAAATTCTTAATAATGAAATTGGATATTTATTTTAAAATGGAATGTATTGCAGACTGCAGGTAAGATTCTTAATAATGAAATTAGTTACAAATGTTCAAATTGGGATTTATTGCAGATAAGAAAAGCAAATCTAACCAATAGAAAAAAGTTATAAAATAAAAAAAGATTTATAATGATAATGATAGAAAAATATGACGTGTTTTCTTAGCGAAAGAAAAACAAATCTAACCAATAGAAAAAAGTTATAATAATTAAAGAAAACTAACGAATATAAAAAAGACGAAAGAAAAAAAAGATTTATAATAATAATAGGAAAATATGACGGCTTTTCTTAGCGAAAGAAAACAAATTTAACCAATAGAAAAAAAAGTTGTAATAAAAAAAGAATACTAACGAATATAAAAAAAACAAAAGGAGAAAAATAAAAGATTTATAGTAATAATAGAAAAATATGAATGCTTTTCTTGGCGAAAGAAAGATAAATTTAACCAATAGATAAAAAGTTTTAATAATAAAAGGAAACTAACGAATATAAAAAAGACGAAAAAAAGATTTATAATGATAATAGGAAAATATGACAGCTTTTCATGTCGAAAGAAAACAAATTTATCCAATAGAAAAAAGTTATAATAATAAAATAAAAGTATTGAGTATAAAAAAGACAAAAGGAGAAGGAAAATAAAAAAAGATATATAATAATAATAATATAAATATATGACGTCTTTTCTTAGCGAAAGAAAAACAAATCTAACCAATAGAAAAAAGTTGTAATAATTGAAGGCATTAAATCTAACCTATAGAAAGAAGTTATAATAATTGAAGGAAACTAATATAAAAAAGACAAAAGGAGAAAAAATAAAAAGGATTTATAATAATAATAGAAAAATATGACGGCTTTTCTTGGCAAAAACAAAAACAAAAAAACAATGGAACTGCGGCAGTTCGGGCCAAGGCGATGATTCCTTTCATGCGCCTCAATCATTAATGTCCTTTACGAGGG
This sequence comes from Macrobrachium nipponense, assembly GCF_015104395.2. Lineage (NCBI taxonomy): Eukaryota > Metazoa > Arthropoda > Malacostraca > Decapoda > Palaemonidae > Macrobrachium > Macrobrachium nipponense. The sequence goes on from NC_061104.1 coordinate 17,926,305, forward strand.
CATCGATAGGAAATTGTGTCCTTGGGATCCTTGGGCCCTCCCGAACCTCCTTGTGACCCTTTATTCCTTGTATCAGACGCCTTTGGTCTTTTGCGAGTTTTTTTTTTTGTTTTTTTTTTTTTTTTTTTTTTTTTCTCTTTTTCTTTTTGAGGTTGCTGGCGTTACGACAATGACACCATTGGTATATCAGCTAATTACGGGCATTAGTAAATTTTCCGTTTTATTTTATTTTATTTTATTTTTAGGATGAGGTTGCTAGACACATGACAATGACACCATTGTATATCAGCTAATTGAGTACATTTTTCCGTTTTATTTTATTTTATTTTATTTTTAGGATGAGGTTGTTAGACTCATGACCGTGACACCATGAATAGTCACGCACACACACACACACACACACACAAACACATATATATATTTATATATATATATATATATATATAATATATATATATATATATATATATATATATACACACATATATATATATATATACTATAATATAATATATATATATATGTGTGTGTGTGTGTATATAATGATAATATATATATATTATATATATCTATATAATCGATATATATATAATATATATCCGATTAATTTATGGTCACCCCTCCAGGTAATGACCAGGCTTAAACATGCTCAGCTGCTTAATAGGTAGCTTCAAGACTGATCGTAGAATTTGTGAGAGGCTTATAAGAATTCGTGAGAACAAGTCATACTTTTAATTTTTTGAAGTCCAGTTTGTGGAATTTTAAGGATTAGTTTGCGAGAATTGAAGGCATAGTTTTGAGAAATTAAGAATTTTAACAGACTGAGAATTATCTTTCTCAGTGGCAAGATTATCTTCAAGAACCTAAGAGAAGAGTTAAATCTTAACAATCTGCCTCGAAATAACTCTTTATCTTGAAGAGTTAAAATCTTTTTGTATTGAGCATTTCCAATTAAGCTACGAGTATTTAATGGAGCGGATTTTGTATTCCTTGATGAATGAAGATATTTTGTAAAACCGTCTGTTTTTGAAGAGTTTAGTATTGTCTATAAGGATTTTCAACTAGAATTATTCAAGATGAATATTATATGCAAGTATTTTCAAGTTAAATTATTCAAGAAAAGTATGTTATGCAAGTATTTCCGGTAAAATGAATAGAAGTATATTATGTCAGTATTTTAATGTTAAATTATTCAAAAGAAGTATTTTATTTACGCATTTTCAAGTAGTATTATCCAAGAGAGGTATATATTTTAAGTATTTTCATGCAGAATTATTCAGGAAAACTACTTTGAGTATTTTGGATTAGAATTGTTCAGGAGAAGTATTTTATATACCCTTTTTCAAGTACATTTATTTGATATTTTATGCAAGTATTTTTATCAATTTATTTAATAGTATTTTATGCAAATATTTTCAAGTCCGCTAAATTATTCAAAAGAAGTATTTTATATAAGTATTTTCTTGTTAAATTATTCAAGATATGTATTTTATATAAGAATTTTCAAGTAGATTTTAGGATCTGTACCCACAGTTACCTACGAACGAGACTCGGAATTTTCATGCGGTTACTTACGAACGAGATTCAGAATTCCTACATAATTATTTGCGAACGAGTCTCAGAATTCCCACATAATTATTTGCGAACGAGACTCAGAATTCCCATATAATTATTTGCGAACGAGACTCAGAATTCCCATATAATTATTTGCGAACGAGACTCAGAATTCCCACATAATTATTTGCGAACGAGACTCAGAATTCCCACATAATTGTTTGCGAATGAGACTCAGAATTCTTACACGGTTACTTACGTACGAGACTCGGAATTCTTACACGGTTACTTACGTACGAGACTCGGAATTCTTACACGGTTACTTACGTACGAGACTCGGAATTCTTACACGGTTACTTACGTACGAGACTCGGAATTCTTACACGGTTACTTACGAACGAAACTCGGAATTCTCACACGGTTACTTACGAAAGAGACTCAGAATTCTCACACGGTTACTTACGAAAGACTCAGAATTCTCACACTGTTACTTATGAAAGAGACTCAGAATTCTCACACAGTTACTTACGAAAGAGACAGAATTCTCACACGGTTACTTATGTACGAGACTCAGATTTCTCACGCGGTTACTTATGAAAAAGACTCAGAATTCTACATTACTAGCGGACGAAAAGACTCATTTCACGGGTTACTTACGAGAACTCAGGATTCTCACGATACTTACAGAGACTCAGATTTCTCACACATTACTTTACGAAGAAAGGGAATTTCCCAGAGCTCTTCCCACACGGTTACTTACGAAAAGACTCAGAATTCTCACGCCATTACTTAACAAAGGAGACTCAGAATTCTCACACAATTACTTACGAACGAGAATCAGAAGTCTCACACAGTTACTTACGAAAAGACCCAGAATTCTCACACAACTACTCATTAGCGAGACTCAGAATTCACTGTTACTTAATGACTCACACAATTACGAACGAGATTCAGAATTCTCACACGGTTACTTACGAAAAGACTCAGAATTCTCACACCATTACCTAACAAACGAGACTCAGATACCTCACACAATTACTTACGAACAACACTCAGAATTCTCACACAATACTTTCGAACGAGACTTAGAATTCTCCCACAATTACTCACGAGCGAGACTCGGAATTCTCACACGGTTACTTACGTACGAGACTCGGAATTCCCACGCAATGACTTTGGAACGAGACAGCCTTTCTTTTCCCTCAGCCGTATAACCCCTTATCCGTATGCAGCGACCAGTGTAACTTTAGGATGCCAATATTACGGCCCTCCCAAGACCTCCTGTTATGACACCCAAAGGACTCACTTCACTAATAAGCACCTGGAACATAGCACCTGCATCCTTGGCAAGAGTGGAGAGAGAGAGAGAGAGAGAGAGAGAGAGAGAGAGAGAGAGAGAGATCCCTAAGACCAATTTTCTTGTTTTATTCGCGCATTATCAGGGAAATTGTTTTCGAAATGTTATTGTATCCCATTTTAATAACCTCGTATTTTGGTCATTTGCTGACATTTTTTTAGCTTTATTTGTTATTGTGTTCATTATTTTCTTCCTTTCTTATCAAGTGATCTCTTTTTTTCTTCTGTTTCGATTACCTTCTGTTATTCCTTTCTAATGAACACCATGTTCTTTGGAAGCTTGAATTACAAGTCAGTGGCCTCTGTGGTGGGCGTATTCAATATGAATAGGGTTCTTCTTCTTCTGAATATTACAATAATAATTTTTGAGCTAAAGGATGAGTGAAAAGTAATTTTAAAGATTAGCAATCCTACTTCTTCTCTTGGTGAAAGAATCACCTGTTAGAACGCTAGATTATTTATGTAAATGGCAGCGGGGTTTCTGATTTAATCATGTGAGGAACTTGTAAATTGATGCGTTCTCACTTCGAGGAGGATTTTGAGGAGGAAATTACAAGCTTGTCTTGCTGTCTGCATAAACCTCAAGAGATAAAGATCAGTGGATTATTTCCCTATCAGGCTTGAGCTTGATAATGTTGCCCATATAATTACGATATTGCGAAACACCAATTAAACAGTTAAGATTCTCTCTCTCTCTCTCTCTCTCTCTGTGACACGGACTTGGAATTTGTAACGCCAGGTATGTCTCAATCGATCAGTCAGTCATGATACCGGTGATGAGTCACGTCGCATCTAGATTACTTTGAAGGAAATCCAAGAAAAGGCGAAGTAGGCTGAACCATTGATTGAGGAAAAAGAAAGAAACTTTGCCTACGACTGACTCAGTCTGTTACAAAGCATAAAGCTTTGAGTTTTCCGTCAGCTACAAAGCGTGGAACGCCTTTGGGTAACAGTTTTAGCAAAGCACTTTTACAACTTTCAGTCGAATCTAATCAGTGAAGTGTTTATGGTTTTTCGTCAGATGCTTCAGTTGCAAAACTTGGAATGTCAATGGCTTGCGGACCAATCGGTCATTTACATTATATACTAAATGTAACATTTGCCTGTCTTACTTTTGAATGGGTCCCTTATGCAATCTCTCAAACGAACAACTATTTCTCAAAGCCTGCGCTGAGTGGCGTACCGTGCTCTTAAGAACAAACCGAAATCATATATCCAATGGAGAAGTGAACTGACGAACAGTGAGTATTTTGTGTATTTATGTTCAACAATTCTCTCCATTTATTATTATTTAACTAATACTGCATCAGATACAAGATGGAACCTTCTTATATTATTCTCGAAGATCTGCAAAATTTCCACGTTACAGAAAGGCATGGCAGACATCAATTCCTTTTTTAATTCTGCGAACAAGGGAGAGCAAAGTAAAAGTAACACACACACAGGAAATGATTTCCATTTCTTGTATGAATAAATGAAGACATCGGAAGAGAGGGATATAGCAGGGAGTTGCATCAGATGTACTTTTCACTAATCTTCTTCCAGCCATTCCCCCCAGTTGCTCTTCTCTCTACTCTTCATTTATTTATTCTGGCCTCTGCCTACTCTGAGAGCAACTACTCGCTATATATATATTATTATGCGGGCTGGAGTCTTCAGGTCCGAAGCCTTTTGTAGCAAGAGACTTTGGGACTGTTTGCGTTTGATTTTTCGGGACTTTCTTACGACCCATCACGTTTGAAGAGGAGGGGCCTTTGTTGCTATTTAATGAGAGAAGTATTTTTTTTTTTTTAGGTTTTTTTTTTTGTGGGGATCAGTTTTCTTTGCGAGAGAGAGAGAGAGAGAGAGAGAGAGAGAGAGAGAGAGAGAGAGAGAGAAAGGGGCGTTCATTCTTGTATATGATAGCAAAGAGGGTTTAATATATTGCCCTACCAAATTGTAGAGAATATGAAGGTTTATATATATATAATATATATATATATATATATATATATATATATATATATATATATATATATATATATATATATATATGTGTGTGTGTGTGTGGTGTTGTGTGTGTGTGTGTGTATGTATGTATGTATGTATGCGTGTGTGTTTGTGTTGTATTAATACCTTAACCTGTCCATTTCAAAACTACGTATGATATATATATCTTAATAGATATATATATATATATACTATATATATATATATATATATATATATATATATATATATATTTATTTATATATATACACATATCAAATACCTTTCCATAAAAGTCATTGCTACATCACTTTAAACCACCAAAATAAAATATATATATATATATTATATACATACATATATATATATATATATATATATATATATATATATATTGTATATAGATATATATATATATATTCCATCTGGGAAATCCCGGGAAAGTTGAGGAATATGTGGAACCGTTTTTGAAAAGTCGAACCCTTTGTAGAGTATATATATAAGTCAGCCATATGACAAATGAACTCCTCCGCGGAATATTGAATTTCGGCCCTTTGATGCCCTCGTTATTATTTAGGGTTCCTGTAGTCGTTTTGGAAAGATCTACGGCGGATTGATTTGCTTCCCGGTACTGGGATGGGGTTCCATATTCCGGAATGGGTCGCGTTACTGTGTGGTTACCCTCGGGAATGGCCTAGTGACGTGCGTCGGTATACTGGAATACTTTTATATCGCGTAGTATAATCGTTTTCGTCCATTCCAAGTATAGTCTTTTAAGCATTTCGTGTGTATGTGTTTTTTTTTTAGTTTTTATTATGTCTGTATCTTTTCTTATCTAATTTTTTTTATTAAAAAAATATATCGTTTATTCTTGCTATAATTCATTTCGATAGTCATTTATGTCATTCAAGTATATTTTGCTTTCATTCAAAATGATATACAATACTCTTCTGATACTGCAGATTTGATATGCAAAGTAAATACATTTATATTATATATATATATATAATATATATATATATATAATATATATAATATATATATATATATATTAAAAGCATATATATATATATATAATAAATATAATTATATTATATATATATATAATTAATTATATTGGCAATGTGTGTAT